>NW_011967221.1:1890382-1949837 GCF_000949405.1 Vollenhovia emeryi
GAGTTCAAACAGCCATTTCAAATATCGAACACTTGACAGAGCGTTCGGAAAAATGTACGATCCGAGCTCGAAAGTGACATTAATGACCGCCTTAAGTGGCCACTTGTAACGAAAATAATTAACGACGTCAAACAAAAAAAAGATGTTACTTAATCGGATCTTTTATGAATATCTAATGTTTAAGATCCTTTACGACAGATCCTCCAAAATTTCGTGTCACTCTTTCCTTCTCCTATTGTTCATAATTATGACGAGTTGCCTTAGAGAATCCAACGCAATATAAGTCGTTTTTACATCGAGACGTTAAAATAAATTTTTTAACGACTCCCGAGAGCCGAGGCGTGAGCCTCGGCGAGCGAGCGTCTATGAGTGACACTACTCGCGCGGATCTCTCTCCTCTCCAAAGTGTCACCTGAAAATAACTTACCATTGCTATTCTAGTAGCACGCATACAAGTGCATGGTGCAGCGCCACCAAAGTCCTCGTACGCATTTAAATCAAGACGAGGGCTCCTGGAGGGTACTCCGAGCGTCGAAGCCGCTTCAAAGAGAACAGACGTTCTATTGTCGCCGACGGTGCGTTTACATGGCGAATAAATCGCGAGATGTATACGCGCTACGTAATTTACGCGGTTAAAACGAGGGGATTTCCATGCAAAAATCCCGTCCACGGCTGGGACGCTCCAAAGGCGACGCTGCATCCGCGGACGAGCATAAGATATCGTTATTAATACTTTGCTCCTGAAATATAAAGATACGCGGCGCTGATGGGGAAACCGTGAGATATGCATTGGCGCGCGCATTATCGGACACTGTTCTACTAAAAAAGAGAATGGAGCGTGCATTACGTGCGACTCGTCGCTCTGCCGTGTGATTCACGCTATAAATCTAAAAATATCTGCCGCTCTCGGTCCGCGAACTCTGCGACGCCGCGCCGGCAAAAAAGTCACAGAGATTCGTGCACGCGGCGTATTCGGTGACGTACAGCGCTCTAACCGTAATCGCTCTTGTAATCGCGCTAAGCGGCATTGCACGTGTCATCGAGGTTATCGGGTTTGAACCTAGCGGCAAAAAGCAGAAGCGCGCCAAGTATTTCGAAAGTGATACGCATTGCTCGAGTTAGATTATTCAAATTCGTTGCGTTACGCGTATAAATCACAGCCGTATCCAAATAGCGTCGGGTTCGTCCGACTAGACCAGCGTTTCTCAAACTGGGGCTCGATTCTTCGAGAAACGCATGCGAAAATTCTGCCCATACAGAAAAGTCGCAAGCCAACCGGCTGTTCGCATGGTTTTTAACCAATTCAACTTTTCAGGACAGAATTTTCGCATACGTTTCTCTCTCGAATGAATTCAAGAATCAAGCCCCTGGGGCTCGCTAAGTAACGATTTTATAAAATTGCTCGTACGAATTTTGCTTTGATCCAGCGAAACAGCCTTGCTCGACCCTCTTGGGTTGTTGCGAGGGGAGGGGGATCACAAAGTATTAATTTTACTTTTCGTACGGGGTCGTGGGGCTACAAGGTTTGAGCGAGGGGTAACCGCTGAGGGCATTGTGGTGTACAGATCTGCGGCATTACTGGGCATTTTTTGGGCATTAGGCCTTGCTTTAGGGGCATTATAAAGATAAAATAAGATAATAAGATAAAGTAACGCCCACTGGGCATTAGTGGGCATTGATGTACAAGATTTTCGTCAGCGGTTTCCCCCTCGGGTTTGAGAAACGCTGATCCAGACTCTATTTTTAGAGGCGTTGACCAATGGAAATATTGTATTAACGACAACGTTATACGCTCGTCGTTACGTACGCAAGGTCTTTCACGAATGGTCTCGTACGAAGCGACGCACGAAACAAAATACGCGACTTTCTAACATTATGCCGGTCTCACGAACGTTACATTTCTCTTCCGTGCTCCCGCCGCTTTCCGTTTGTTCCAATCGATGGTTACGCACGCCGGCTCGATCGCTGTCGATATCAACACGCTTGACCTACGGCAAGCGCCGTACCTTTGTACACGCACTTACGTACAACGCATACACGTGCGCGGTCATTATGAGTCACACGCGAGGAAAAAATACGGCGGCGGCCGCGTAAAAACCTACGCGCGACATAGCCCGCTTGTCTGCCGAGTTATCCTCGATGTTATTTTACGCGCTTCCGGGCGCTTACGTCCCGTCGCGTCGTCACGTTTATCCGCTGCCCACACAGAATAAAATATCTAATAAATAACCAATGGATATCTACATATCCATATGATGTCCATAGCTATTATGGATATCTCATAGATATCTAATAGATGTATAAAATGTCTATTGTCTTCCGCATAACTGGCGGGGATATCTAATGGATATGCATATATTATCCATATCCACCAAATAGCTACCAAGGATATCCATTACATATTTACGTCTTGTCCACATATCCATGTCTACCAAATAGCCACCAAGGATATGCATTAGATATTCAAACTAGTGCCACTTGCTGCCGCGACGCGGCAGTCGCACGTTAGACTTTCTCGTTATTTAAAATCATCCTGCAATAATATAAAAGCCGAGCCTACGAATCAATCCAACATTATCTCTGCTGACAAAGCGAACAGAATTTGAAACACATATCATATTCAACAAATTTCATACATAACTGCGTACAGCTTTTTGTAAATAATTATATACGAAAAACTTTTTCACGGGCAAATATTAATATACACGTAATGGATATCTATGGGACATCTATATAAATATCTACGAAATACTGACATGGATGTCTAATGGATATTGGCATAAATATCCTATGAATATATCTAGTAGATCTCGAGTGACGGACATTTGGATATTTAAAGCACATCCAACGAATATTTTTTTAGGTGTTCGAGGACATCCTTAATATCTGTCGTGGATATCCATTAGATACCTAATAGACATTTATGTTTCGTGCGGGTTCCGACGCGAAACGCGGATTTTCGGGAACTCGCGCGGCGAAGAGCGGAGAGCGGAGAGTAGGTGCGCGTCGCGGAAATCGTCGTGATCGGTCGAATTGATCGCGTCCGCGGGCGCCGGAAGAGATTTCCCTTCCTTTTTTCCACTCCTTCTTCCTCCGTGCTGGAAACTTAAACCGCCGAGCTGTTCCGTCGCGCGGCGTCGCGCGATTAGCTTCCGCAAAATAAAGCAAATTTGCCTATACGTCCCCCGTTAACGTTAACTCGCGAAGTCGCGCCAGCCGGACGTTTTTGCCCTCGTTCTGGTGGGTACCACTCACCGCAGACTTCTATACACTACTGAACTGCTACCTTCCAGGTGAGGCAAGACTTCCGCCATGTCGCGTTAGGTAAATAAAGTAGTAGAGGAAAGTCCTCTAATATGAGATAGCAGGTTTTCAACACCCAATTCAACCGCATATTCTTTTTTTTCGCAACGATTACACGATCTAACAATGAATTTTCCACTAAACAGATTTCGCTCCGAGGGCAACGAATTCACTATGGAATCAACCGATGACGCCTATTAATTTAACAGAAACCCCGCTGTCCCATATTAGAATCCTATCTTATAATAGAGGACTCTCCTCTATGTGTACATCGGTCTGTCAGTGACACAGATAAAAGAAGAGCGATACGAATTTTTGGAAGATCTGTCGTAAAGGATCTTAAACAATAGATATCTGTAATCGATCCGATTAAATAATGTAGTTTTTTCTCGACGCCGTTAATTACTTTCGTTACAAGTGCGCGCCACTGACAGACCGATGCACACATGCTACTTTGTTTACCTAACAAGACATGGCGGAACTCTTGCCTCACTTTTCAACTGGAAGGTAGCATTCTACTAGTGCATAAGAGTCCGTGGTACCACTGCGCGCGCGTAACTTTTCGACATTCCTTTTGGAACGGTTGACGTAACGGCGAAGCAGCGAGTGGCAATACCGCGTATAAAGGGAGCAACGTTAATCGACGTATAATATAGAATTAGACGAAACCGCCGCGTGGAATAACCAACGGAAGCCGCGCCGGATTACCTAGAAGCTGCCGGCTAATTGCGAGGTTGTAACTTCGTGTAATGATACGTTCGCGGTTACCCCAGCAATGCGTACCGAAGGCGGATCGCGCTGCTCGAGTCGGGTCATTCAAATTCGTTGCGTTACGCACGTAAATCGCAGAAAAATCGTCACCCGCCAACCGATCGCGCGTGTATCCCCCGCGCGCGAGATTTTTAGCGGCGAGATACGATTCTTATTCTGCACGAGGAAACGGACAATACCGGCGGGACAGCGTCGTTAGACTCTAGCAAAGGTCAGTCGTAAATCGCCGTATTTTCCAATCGGTAAAACCAAACACGGGGAACGCGTTCACGCAACACCTGTACGTCACGCAATATTAGTTCGTCACGTATCCGCGCCATTTCGTGGAAAACGATTATATAATTACGGCTGTCAGCCGTAACGAAGCAGGAACACGATAGCGGGGCGACCAGTCGATTCATGATTGTTCATTTAATTCCCGCGCAATCGGCTCCGCTGTCACACGTCGCGATTCCCACTCGCGAGCGAATGCATCGCGAATAGCTTCAATCATGATGTAAGAACACCAGGTGTAACATTCCCGTGGATGCGCACTCGTGACCAATCAGACATTACTTCCAAACCTTCGAGAGCTGCAAATCGTCGCGGTTGAATGCAGCGAGAACCAATGAACAATTCGCCTCGAAAATTGGTTATACATTTCATCTTGTACGCTTGAACGGCGGAGAACCTGACGCGTGCTGCCGCGAGGACCCGCGGGGCCTCAACTTCTCCGGCGCGGCCGCGCGACCGGAGCCTCCGTGCAACTTGCACGATTATGAGGGAATTAAGCGAGGGACTCGAGGGAAGTTTCTCGAGGGCGGTTCGACGACGCCGCGGACATTCCCGCGAAAATTCTCGTGGAATAGCCCGCGATATTAGAGCGATAGGCGGGGGATGGGGGCGCGGGGTGAACGAGGAGACCCCGGGAGATATCGGGGCGCCCGGTAAAACGCAATCAGAATAGTAATTAAGGATTCGGTTAACGCTCCAAGCGCGAGTGTAGAACGCAACCCAATTTAAACATACAAAAGTGTACGGTAGGTTAGCAAGGGAGTGCTCGCCACCGAGATGAAGGGGGGGGGGAGGGTGGAGGAGAGAGAAGGAGGACAAGGAGGCAAAGAGACGACGCTGGTCCGACGGTTCAGAGGATAGCGGAGAGACGGGAGAGAGAAAAGGAGGAGACGCGATGGAACCGATGGAACGAGTCCCTCTCTCCCTCTCTCTCTCTCTTTCTCTCTCCGCGCGTGTGCGTGCGTGCGTACGCGTGTATGTGTATGCGTTACGCGTATTGTGTTGTGTGTATAAATGTATAGGTGCGCGCGCATGTATCCAACTCGTCCGGCCACGTGTGTTCGTTTCTGATCCATGTGCGCGTGCATGGGCATTCTGCGCGGTCCACGAGGATACCCGAGGGGTGTGGTGCGCGTACGCGAGTGTATGCGCGCGCGCGCGTGTGTGCATGTGTTGAACCGCGCTTCTCGATCTTGGAGCGTACGTGAAAGTGTACCATCCGTGTGCCGCAAGCCTGAACGTGCGCGCGCGCGCGTACACGTGTGTGTACCCGCGTTTGTTTGTATGCGTGTGAGCGCGCGTGTCGGAGACGATGCGCTGCAAACCTGGGTGAAAAGTAGGGGAGGGAGAGAATTCCTGTGTGCCTCCCGTCCTGCATTCCCCTCCCACCCCCCCGCCCCGTTCGTCTCCGCCGCCCGTAGCGCGGCAACCCTCCCTCCCCCCGCTGCGTCACCCTTCGTCCTCCCCCCGCGTCCGTCCTCCCCCTCGCGTCCGGCTTACAACCATGGGGCCGTTTCGAGAGTGGTAGCAGGTGGACGAGGGGGAAGAGTAAAGAGAGCGGTGCATCGGGAGGAGTGAAGGAGGCAGGGGAGAACGGGAGAGGAGAGGGTGAGGCTGAGCGCGCGAGGAGCGAAAGAGAGGGACAAAAATCCGGCGGTGGCCAATGGGAGGAAGTCCCCGAACCCCGCGAGCGGAGGAAGAACCGACAACGTCGCCGGAGTTGGAGTTTTTGTTTACCGCGCGCGCGCTCCGAGGAGGAGAGCCGCGTATCTGCTGCCGTAGTAGCATCAGCATCAGCATCAGCAACGGCGACAGCAACAGCAGCGGCAGCAGCAGCACCGCAAGCAGCACCAACAGCAGCAGTAGCAGCAGCAGCAGCAGCAGCAGCAGCATCGGCGACAGCAACGACGAGAAGCGCCAACCACCTCCGTCGTCTCTCTGCTCTTGCAATACCTTGGTTCCTCTCGCCGGACAGCGTGACCAGAGATAGGGAGGGGGGAGGATTTGTAGGAGGTCGACGGGAAGGACGAAGGGCGAGAGAAGGAGGAAGGAATGAGAGAGAGAGAGAGAGAGAGAGAGAGATAAAGGGAGGGAAAAGAGGAGGAAGAGATTGCCGGCAATGCTACGATTTTGATGTTACTCGATAAAATTACCCATGTTTCTTTTGCGGCCACCGCTGAGTCGCGTTGCCTCTTTCTCGCATTTAAATGTCAAAAGACTATCCCAAGCGTCGTGGATATTTGCCACGTTTGTAAAAATACCCGCGAAAACTATTCCGCGATGTCTTAATAAGCAACGAATTGTAAATTGAATTGCGCGAGCATTCGCTTATGTTATTTATTAACACGCTCAAGCGTCGGTTAATCTTCGTAACTTTTCCGCATATTCCAAATTTAGGATATTGCAAACTGACAATAAAACCTTATATCCGAAAAGCGCGACAAATTATTGTCCTAGTGGATTATATCGTGAAAGACAAAATAAGCGCAAACAACAGACTTGACCTCCTCGCATTGATTGATACGTAATCACGTTGTGACTAAAGATCTAAAGAGAGCTCCGAGATGACAAAGTCGCGCAATATATCATCGGTAATTGATTTTTTTTTCGGATCAACAATAGCGCGTGTACTCCGACGGAATTTCGTTTTGAAATTCGACACCTAGAGAAATGTAGATCGATGAGCTTCGAAGACACGGAACATCGACCGCAAATCACGAGTCCCAACGAGTGTCCTCCCGCGAATCGAGAGACCGAAAGTAGTGTGAACCGCACGAGTGTACCTTCCCTTTCTCTCTGTCGCCCTCTCGCTCGCGCACCTTCTTTTATTCCCTAACGGCATCCTTCCTGCTCCCTTTTTTGCGAGGCCTCCTCCATCCTTCTCTCTGTGTCAGGGCCGATTGACCGAGCTGCATGGGAGAAAGCACATGGCGCGAGAAGATTTCGTCGCCGCAGCGATGTTTTGCCGAGGCCCGATGTCACCTGGACGTGTCTCATTAACAATCGTGTATCAATTGCGATACTCGTTACCGATGACACGCATACAACGACGATAGCGCGAATCATCGTGCCTTACTGCTCATCTAGTCACGCGTAGAATACATCGCTAATTGCTAAGCTACGATAACGCCTGGTGTGCTTCGGAATACGAGCGATCCGGTTTTGTAGACTTTAAGGGGATCCTAAAGCCGTCTGTTTTATCGACATTCTTTGTCAGAAGTAATCTTTTAATTGGCTTTATAGAAATGCAAAACTCTTTTGCGGAATTAAAGCTGGTCGACTTTATATTAAAATCGAAAAAAATTAAAAATTTTACTAATTTTTGGTATACCTGACGATAATATTTGCTTGATACAAGAATTCTACAATAAACATATACAAAATGAGACCAGCATACTCTACAACATATAAGAACAATATCGTGCAATTAGAACTAAGATTAATAGCCTAGAAAAAAAGATTACTTGTAATAAACGCGAGTCCAGAAATCCAGAAATCCTAGAAGAAGAGAAAAAGAGCAGTATGGCGTGTAAAAATAGTTGCGGGCTTTTTCGAGAGTGGTCACTGCCAAACATCTGTCAGATTGTCAGTAAAGCCATGGTGTTGACGATGCTAGAATTCGATCCAAAATCTCGATCTGAGTAATGCGTAGCTAATAAAATTGCTGCTTTTTCGTAAAAGTTGCAAATTGATTGGCTACAAATTTCTCGGACCGAGTAGAACTTGGAATTAAAAATGTTGATAATTGACGTTTTAATTCCTCTCCTATCTTATCGACACTGATCGAGTTTGCCAGCGGCTTTAGGATCCCCTTAAGGTGTTTGTGAAACGCGTGAAGCGAGTGCATGATTTATTCTCGCTGTTGTCATTGGTGCGATTGTATACGATAAATTTGATAAATTTCTCTGAATTTTTTTTTCATCGATCCGAAACGATAGGGTTTGCGATTTCAGTTTGATATATGCCAATAAACAATAGAACGTTATGCAACGTTCCACTGTACACTTTAGCACAGTTTCGGGTTTCAATATTTACGCAAAGAGACACGGAATAGCCAAAGGCAAATATTATTGTTTTACAACATTAACTTACTTAGAGGCAACTAATTCTGCGCAAACAGCGTCATCAATCTCGGTTAATTACGGCAATAATTCTCCGGCAAAAGGTTGACATTTATGCGACTTGAGAACTAGCTATCGCTCGAAGAGAGTCGTGGGCCAATACTTAAAGCAAATTTAAACGAGACTAGCGCGAAACGACGGGACTGATTCGCTTCGCACACGTACAAGGCTCTCGGAGGCGCGGGAGGGAAGGGAAACGAGGTAGGTGTACGAAGAAGAAGAGAGGAAGAAGGAGCGGACGAGACAGAGGGGGCAGGAGGGGAGAGCAAGAGGGAGAGAAAGAGAGAGAGAGAGATAGCGGCAGACAAAAAGGAGAGGAAAGATGTCATCAACCTCCGAAGCCACGGCAGTGGACGGTGACTAACTGTGCAAAGTTTAACCCTCGACTCCCTGGAACCTCCCTTTTTGGCATGGAAATGTCACGTATGCAAATGCGTGTCGCAGGCGACGACCATCCACTGTCATCGCGTATAAAGACGAAGCGCGATTGAAGAGGCGAATCTCAACGCCGACGCATGAACGGGACCATCGTTCATCGCGGGACAAGCAGCGCGGACTTGAGATTCGCGCACTAATTCTACAACTTGCAAGTACGGTTTTTTAAAAATCAATTACATTAATTGTGGACGTCATTAAACTGCAGATATTACTTATAATCACGTGTACAAGTTTTATAAGCGACTCTTTTCTCGAAACTGAGAAATTTTCTCGCAAAGTACTTCCATAAACAAATAAAATCAAAAATTAATGAAGTGATAATGCAAAGTACTTTGTTCACATCACACTGGCGTATTTAATGGAAAGGAACTGCGAAATGAGATGTAATTAGAAACGCAGCAAGCATACTTGCGTCAAGAACATCGGATAGCGGCGGTTGAAGCCAAGGTATAACATAACGGCCTTAATTAATTTGCAGAGGGTCGACAGGCACTCTTTTTGCCAAGACACACGAAGCTCTCTCGCCTTTTTACGTAGCTTAGTAGAGAAAGCTGCCCGGAAATGCTGGCTGGAAGTAAACGGTCGTTTTCGAAACCGCGCTCTCGTTATTGCAACATTGTTTCCTCATTTTCGACAATATACATTTTTTCGTAACGTGTTTTATATGGAAAAGCTCTATATCGCTTCGTTAATAGACGCGGGACAGCCAGTTTCGTCAGCGAGGAAATTATTCATGAGCTTTTGTGAAGAATCGTCGATATACGCGCAATGGAGAAAGGGTTGACGGCGAGGGAGGTTAAAAGAGTCAAAAAGCCAGACCTTCGGCGGGCGAGGAAAGGCGAACTCGCGCCGAAGTTGGTCAGCAGGATGAACGGAAGAAGTACAGACTAGATGAGAGTCTTAGTCCCTCCCCTCGCTCCTCTCTCCTTTTTCCCCCGCCGAACAATGCGCGGAAAAGTGTGCGATAGGAGAAAAAAATGGACCGCTGCCATTATGGAGTTCAGGGCCACTCGAGTTGTTTTGCTTCCACCTCCGCAAAGGAGCCTCGTACAGCGGCAACTGTGCTGAATGAATCAGCGCGAGAGGGAGAGAGAGGAAGAGAGGGAAAAAGAAGGAGCGAAAAAGCGAGACGGCAGGAGGGAGAGGACGAGAGGGAGCTTTCACCACTAGTGGCCTAGACTACTTCTCTCTCTTACTGTCCCACTGTCTGCCATTACATTTCTTCCCGTCTGTCGACGTTCCTCCCCCGTGCATTTGCAAATCTCCACGCGTTGTTCGTCTCCCCGACTGTTCCAGTGCGTACCCTCCTTTTCCTCGTCATATGCCACGGGTGCTGGAGATTTAGGGACAGTACGTACGAAGGTCGTTGACCCGTCTGTTATGATTCTTAGACAACATGGCCTCCGGATGCCAAGTTTTTCGGTTTTCCTTTCGATATCTTCTTTACAACTCTCTTACTTTTCCTTTTCGATATAATTGGATCCTCGTATCTCTCATCTCGCAAATCTCGTCAAACTTTAAAACCCGTGTATTTCTCATTAGTTAAAAAGAATAGGCTTTAACTCGCGCAGAATATTTTGAAGGTTTACTCAATTGCATCAATCACACCTCAATCTTGCAAAAGTCATTTCCAACAAAGTTATGCGCATATTAGAATCTGAATATTTTAATTCTGGAACGACCTGTATACATCAAAGACGCCTTGTTGCAGGCAACACCGATACGAGGAGGCACATAAAGTTGCGGACACCTAAGAGCCGTGCGTGAACGCGATGCGTAAGTATCGCGCATGTACAATACATGTGCAAATCGTACACTCGAGGCGTGAATTAACATCAATGAGACAACACCGTTCTCTGAAATTATTTCAAGATTGGATTCTGAAAATCTTCTTTTTTAATCAATCATTCGCGAATCTTTCTACAATCGTTTTCCTCGTCGTGTATCGTTACTCATCGTTAAGAATTTTGTAGTACAATTACATTACGTCGAGTGTGATTAGAGTGTTTAAAAAAAGGACTTCCGTCGCGGCGCTGCGTATCCGATTGCGTATCGATTGCACGACGTGTCTTACGGCGAACGTTTCTTTTCCTCCCTGGTAAATGTAAATCCACTCGGTGTTTCCGAAAGTTATCTCGTGACGTATGCGTGTATCTTCACGTCACTCGCGATTCATCGCTTCACGATACGCGGTTTGCCGCGAATCACCGCGTTGTCGTTTGATAACATCGTAATTGTATATTTCATAATTTCGTGTTGCGACATTACGTGACTATTGATAAAGTGACTAAGGTTTCTTCAGCTCACGCCTCTTCTACCGCGATTCACCTTTTCTCGCGTAGTAACACTGATAGAAAAATATGTAGTATTCGAAACTATAATTGCATAGTAAAATACTTATAGTCAGGAATATCATTTTTATAGTAATTATTACTATAATATTAGTAAACCATATAGACACAGTGACGGCAACCATTTAAAAAAATTACTAGAAAAGCTTTTAACTATTATTCTGTTAAAATATCCAGATAATGAATAGTAAATTAGTCAATTACTTTTATATAGTAAATACAATCGCAATAATAGTCAATTTAACTACATTGCTATCATCCACCTTACTAATCACATGATAAACAGAAGTGAAGTGGTTCGGAACCACATAGGGTGTTGCAAATACGGATAAGTTTATACATTCGTATAAGATTACTTATCTTTTCTTTGAAAGATGCTTTCTTGTACTATTCTTTATGAGTGCAAAGTGATGTGACCACACGGAAAGACCGGCTAAGGCAAAAATAACTAAAATTAAAATGTTGCCGTAAAAATAGTAGGGACATCTATATTGTTTTGTATTGCAAATGTGTGTGTGGTTGTAACAACCATATTTATAGTTTTTGCTGAAGTGCGAGTTGTTGCCACACCACCGCACCAGTGCTGGTAACATTGTCATGCACTCTAACCTAACCAACCTGCACCGACTTGTATAGCGCGACTCGGCACGCAGTAAGGCTAATGTTATCAATACGCATTTGAAGGCTAATACTATCAGTACGCAGTGTTTTTGAGCCTGATTAACCATACTACACAAAGTTTCACCATAGTTCATTTCTGCAAGAAAGCAACTACAATTTGTACCATGACTACATCAATGTGGGTATGACAACTACGGATATAGCTGTTCCAAATATTACTATTTATTGGGGTTGTGCCAACCCTAATTAGACATGTGGTAACCATATCGGTCTCTCCGTGCAATGAACATAGTGAACGCAATGTATATATAATAAAAAGCGAGGAATATTACTTCCAATATAACTACGATTATTACTATTACATATAGTTATTCGAAATTTTACTTGTAGTTGTTATTGCAATATTTATAGTACACCTTACCAAATTAAAAGCTCGTTTTGGTTTATGACAATCATATTGTAAGTTGCACGGACCAATATTGTATCTTTATTTATTATAAAAATGTGGTTGGCTCCTAAAATCACTTACCAGCGCGAATATCGTTAATATCGAACAGTTGAGGCCTCTTTTCCGCGATGTTGATTGGTTTTCTCGAAGCGCGGTGTGCTTCACTTCTCTTTTAGATTTACTAGAGATGACCAAACGCGCGCTTCGCGCGCGCAGTTTGTAGTTGAGCATTGTATATTTTTAAGAATTTCTATACATGCAAAGAAGTAATTGTATGCGCAACGTCAATTTAAAATAAAAAGTAATTTATCACTCACTGATACGATTCGCAACCGCAGAGTTGTACATCATGTATGTTAAACTCTAAAAATTCAAATATGTATATGATTAGTATAGTCTAATTGTGTCAAATCGAAATTATTGTACTAAATATGCTTGATATTTTATATTTTTAAAAATAGGTATTTATTAAGATAATTATATA
The DNA here is from genome assembly GCF_000949405.1 of Vollenhovia emeryi. Classification (NCBI taxonomy): domain Eukaryota; kingdom Metazoa; phylum Arthropoda; class Insecta; order Hymenoptera; family Formicidae; genus Vollenhovia; species Vollenhovia emeryi. The sequence continues at coordinate 1,903,193 of NW_011967221.1, forward strand.
AAATACTGAGAAAGTCTTCCTTTTAAATATAAATTCACAAAATTTTATACATCGGTTTTGTCTCTAACACTTATTCGACTTCTCGTTCGAATCATTTGAATAAATAAAATTAAAACACAGAACAGATGCTTTATTTTGCACAAGTAACAATTAGATAACATAAAAATATGTAAGACACTTATCTTACGATTTCTCCGCCGTTGCCCGATGCCTCCTCGGCCTCCTCCTCCTCTCAGATTTCCTTGTTGCACTTACACAACACTCACTCGCGAAAATTATCGATCGCGCGAAATTTTCGGCACTCCCGTACGCGATGTGAAATACCGCGAACACGCGAAATATTATTAACTTTTGCGTTATCGGTTTCCAAGACTTTCTGTCATACAAATTACTCAAACTAACAACTTGCATTTTTTATTCGGAAGAATAGGATAATGGATAAATCACTTTCGAATTGGCGATATAAAACGCAACGCGAGCATCGGAAGCATAATCTGCGGCAAAGAAATAATGTAACGACGTGCAATAAGCAACTTTCTTTACTTTCCGCCCGTTCGAGTTGCGCAGAACGACAGAGCGAAGTCGTACAAATTTCTCTTTTTTTCCCGAAAATGGTACAGATTACACGAAATCGACAGATAATTAAAAGCGCGGTGCGTAAACGAGATGTAACCGCGACAAAGTACCACGGTTTACATTCATTTAGATGAGTTAATCTCGTGAAATATCTAGGTACACGTTGATAAAGAACCGTCGCCTCAATATACAATTCGTTTCTCTTTGCAAGTTGTAAAAACTTAATGATTAATCAAGGAACGTTACTTGTTACTGATAAAGGTGTGCAAATCAATAGTGTTTTATCCCTGCATTCATCGCGATCGAGTCTTGGAAACCGATAACGTAAAAATAATATCACGCACGGAACAACTCTCGCTGCTGCCTGCCGACTCGACGTTCGGCGAGCGAGTGATAAGTACGGAATTTTCTATTACGTAGATGGGCCAACGAATTCTCAACGTTTTTTTGTTGTTTTTCACTCGGCGCGGTATAGTACGACGTTACGCGGGCCACAGTTTACCTGAAGGTCGCCGCGCTCTTATTCGCTCGCCGAACGTCGTGCCGGCAAGCAATGGCGAGAGTCGTTCCGTGCGTAGTATTACTTTTGCGTTATCGGTTTCCAAGACTCGATCGCGATAAACGCAGGGATAAAACACTATTGATTTGCACACCTTTATTAGTAACAAGTAACGTTCCTTGATTAATTAATAAGTTTCTACAACTTGTAGCGAGAAACGAATTGCATGTTGAGGCGACGGCTCTTTGTCAACGTATACATATATCACGATACTAACTCGTCTAAAATATGAGTGTAAATCGTGGTACTTTGTCGCGGTTACATCTCGTTTACGCACCGCGCTTTTAATTATCTATCGATTTCGTGTAATCTGTTGCATTTTCGGGAAAAGAGAGAAATTTGTACGACTTCGGCGTTCGCGCTGTAATTTGCTCTGTCGTTCTTCGCAACTCGTACGGGCAGGAAGTACAGAAAGTTGCTTATTGCACGTCGTTACATTATGTAAATGATCTCGATTAACTGTTGCGATTAATAACTACTATTTATCGCTGGAAATTTTGTTCACATAACTTATCTCGAGGATTGGATTGAATGACAAAGATTGTAAAATATCGTTTCGTTGCGGTCTAATAACTACTTCTTTACCCCAGATTATGCCTGTGCTCGCGTTGCGTTTTATATCGCCAATTCAAAAGTGTTTGATCCATTATCCTATTCTTCCGAATCAAAAATGCAAATTGTTAGTTTGAGTAATTTATATGATAGAAAGTCACGCGATATTTGTTAATACTATTTCGTGCGTTTCGCGATATTTCACATCGCGTACGGGAGTGTCGGAAATTTCGCGCGATCGATGATTTTCGCGAGTGAATGTTGTGTGAGTGCCACAAGGAAATTTGAGAGGATGAGGAGGCCAAGGAGGCATCGGGCAACGACGGAGAAATGGTGAGGTGTCTTACATTTTTATGTTATTTGCTACTTGTACAAAATAAAGCATTTGTTCTATGTTTTTATTTTATTCATTCCAATGATTCGGACGAAGATTCGAATAAGTTAGAGACAAAGCCATACGTATAAAATTTTGTGAATTTATATTTAAAAGAAAGACTTTTTCAGTATTCTATATATAATTATTTTTATAAATACCTATTTTTTTAAATATAAAATATGAAGTATATTTAGTACAATAATTTTGATTTTACACAATTCGTCTATAATAATCATATACATATTTGTATGTTTACAGTTTAACATATATAGTTGATATACAACTCTGCTGTTGCGAATCGTATCAGTGAGTAATCAATTACGTTTTATTTTAAATTGACGTTGCGCATACAATTACTTCTTTGCATGTATAGAAATTCTTAAAAATATACAATGCCCTATCACAAACTGCGCGCGCGAAGCGCGCGTTTTGACATCTCTGTGACTATAAATTATAGTGAGATTGTGATAACTGCAACCATTTTTTTCTGTCAGTGAAGGAATGAAATTACGAAGGGAGAGTTTACTTATAGTCATCAGTGATGATTAAAAATTAAAACGGGAAACGTATAGTCAACCCAACTGGCATATTCCTTTATTTGTTTAATACAACGTTTCGACCCTATTTTTGCGCCCTTATTAAGTAGTATTAAGTGAGTCATCGTCGTCACATAAGACAGAGTCGAATTATGAAAATACGTGTACATGTGAGCACTGTGGCTGCTGGGCCCGAACGAAATCAAATTACGTTCTGCTAAATCTCATTGTTTAAATAAAGGATGCTGCGCATCTGATTAACGCGGAAACGTTCACCCCAACGTTGAAAAAGTAAAGCTCGTGTCACGGTAATTTTCTTTATCGATCGTGAGTTTAGACCTACCTTTTATTCGAGGGTTTTGAGACCCAGCCTGCATAATGGAAAGAACTTGGAACTTGTACATTTATGGTACTGACCTATTGAAACTCGCTGGGGTGTAGAAATCACCTCAGAGGTGACCGTTTACATTACAAAAGTTAATAAAGTGTGGTAAAAGTTGATATCGTAAACTTGAAATAATAATGTGAGTTTGAGTGAGATTATGAGTCTGATACGTTTATAAATAATGTATTATTATAATACAGTTAATATAAAATAGAACGAAATAATTCAATGAAAATGCACCTGTAAGTGCTTAGAAGAAATAACAAGTAATAAAATAATTATTATAATTTCTTGTTATAATTCAATGCAAAACATATTCCAGTATATACATCATATACGATGCAAGAGCACGAATATTTACATTAATTGATATCTTTATTTTTCAGAAATATTGTCATAATAAGCCGCTTAATGTGCTTGTTTCGGTTTTTAAATATTTTCTGGTTTCTTCTTTTTAAAAAAAATATTGAAGACTATAAATAATGACCTCAAATATTAATAAATTATAGAACTAAAAATATGGAGCATGTAATTAATAACAATAACTTTTAATTGGGGTTGTAAAAATCATTTCGGGTAACCGTTTATGCAGCAAAAATAAATAAAACGGGTTAAGGAAATATTCGATGCTTCTTATGTTTTACGAATATTTATCGAAAAAGAACTCAAAAGATGGATTAAGAATCGGTAACGCATAATAAAATACACTGAAACGAATATGGTAAATTATATGTAAAATACGTTATTAAGTATTGACTAGAGGGAAAGAATAGAGTATGCTTATTTTGTGGAAATGGCAGGGACAGAATAAAACACTTGGTGGAAGAATGTAGGGTAACGAAGGAATGGTTTAGAAAGTTAGGAAATAGTGAAGAGGAAAGGGAAAGAAAACTGTGGAACGATGAATTAGATGAGAGAGATGAAATTTTGAGGAAATTTTGGAAGGAGAGAAAAAACTGAAGGAGAAGAAAGGGGAGATGGTAAAAGAATAGGAAAACAAAAAATAGAGGAGATATGTAGGACGGTAATTAGAATTAGTTAAGAGAGAGATAAAGGATAAGAAGCGTGGAAGGATGAGTGTGGTTAATGTAAAGCAAGTCCACTTCATGACTGTAAAAGTGGAAGTTAATAAATTATATATAGGTATATATATATATAATATAAAATACGTATGTATCATATAGATGCGCGTGTACTTTGTTTTTTTCGTGCCGTTTAGGTGTCGCGATATTTCACAAATCGATACGAGACGGCCGCGTCCCGCCTATCTGAAACAACTCGCTGGACAGGAGCGCGCGACTTAGCGAGAATTATCGCAATCTCGGGGCGTAATGCGCTTCATAAAAAAGCCCCGCTTCGCGTTTATTGGGGAGTACGGGGGTAGCGTGCGCTGCTGGGCGCTGGGTTCAGAACCGCCGCCGTTGCACCGCGTCCGTTATGGACAAAAGGGCTTTGTCGAGTAGACAGTGACAGTGATGAGACCGTGATGAGTGGCAATGTCGTCGGTCGACTGTGCAGAGCAGCCCATTATTCCACCTGGCAGAAAGCTTTCCAGTTTGGCACACATCGAGTATCCAAGCGATCACTTATTATAATCATGCCGACCGCGTTGTTGTTGTGTTGCTGTTGTTGTTGTTGCGCCGTGCTGGCCATGGCTGACATCATAGTGCTAAAAGGGGTTGGGCGGGCACTATATTGGCCGTCTCTCTTTCCCCTCTCTCTCTTTCTCTCTTTCTCTTTCCTTCTCGACAGCAAGCTTGCTCTGATTAGTGATTAGCGCAAAATCGCCGTCGCTCGTTCGTTCGTTCGTACATCGTCCGGATGGGTTGCCAGTCTCGGCTCACTGGCTCCATTCTTTTCTCCCAAGCCATTTAATTTATGCTGAAATCTATAAATACCGGCGATACTCTTTCTACCCGCAACGGGAAAAACTGGTGGCTGGCGAGCTTAACGGCTCAGCGTGAAAAAAACTACGGCTAAGGCGAGATTTTAATGTGATACGCGAATGCGCCCGTATCGCGTTAATATTAGAGAAACGCGGAAACGATAAGGCGCACTTGCCGCTAGTGTTCCATGCAATTGAACGTTCATGGATAAGAAATTTCTCGTGCGTTGTATTTTTTTAGACGTAATTTGGTGCTTTCGTGCGGTACGCTTTTCACGCGTCTACAATTTTCCGATCCGCAAAGATCCGTTTCCGCTTTTCATCGGCGCAGTTATTTCGTCATTAAAGTCGACCTTCACGGAAGCTTTCTTAATTGTTCCTTATCACCCAAGCTGAATTCAGCATCGCGAAACTTCTGAATAAATCACTTCTGAATAGTTTGCTCGAGTTTCGAATACGCTCCGCAGCTCGTCTTCATTGTTCGTTCTCTGTATTCCTCCTCTCCGATAACATAAAAAGTCACGTCGAACATCAGAAGTGGACTTTGTAAACGTTTATTTTTAAACTAATGCCAGTTTTGCAAGACTCGATTAAACGCCATCGAACGCTGCCTGCGAGTGCTTTGAAAGACGCTATCGCTATTTGGGTCGTAGCGCGGTCTCTTTTTATACGCAAGTAAGCGACATCGATACGATTACTCGGCGCGCGGGGACTCCTCAATCTTCGCGTAGGACGACCCTCCAAAATTCACCCGACAACGGCCTTGGGGTCGTCGACTTCTCCGGCGTACTCGGTATATAGGGATAAAGAAAAAGGAAGAGGTGGTGGAGGGCGAGAAAGAGAGAGAGAGAGGGAGAGAGAGAGAGAAAGAGAGACGCGCGGGAAGTCCCGCAGGACGCGCGAGCCCCTAAAGGAGACTCGAGGGAACTCGGATTTATTGCATAACAACCCCCTCAGTCAGCTCGTAACCCTTGGAAGTTGCGTAGGTCCGACGGTAGAGGGTGCCGCATAGGCTCGATGATCTACTTGTTGAATGGCGAGGAGAGAGAGAGAGAGAGAGAGAGAGAGGGTGATGAAGGGGGGGAGAAGAGGCAGGATATTTCTGAATGAACGAACGACTGAATGGGCCGCCGCACATGGCATAGGGTACCTACTTGACACCGATCCGCAACCTCAACAATCGCCCCGACCTGTCTTCGATGCCAGCTACTGACCTTGTCATTCTGAAGAGGCACCGCCGTTAGCAAAGAGAGAAGCACGAGCACGCTCCGGGGGGGGGGGGAAAAAAAGAAGAACGACGCGAGGGAAAGAATCAACGCGGGACGCGTCGATAATGCGAACGTGCGTGAGATAGGACGGAATCACCGAGACGGAACAATGAGTCAATGACTTCTCCGAAACGATGAAATTAGCGTTTAAATCATCGCTAAAGCAAGGCGATACGCAGAATAATTCTTCTTTCAAAGAGAGGACTTTCTGCCGGGCGCGACAACTTTGCTCGTGACGTAAAATCATACGTAACGCGCGCGCGGTAGAATTGCGTGGCATTACAAAACCTATAAGCTGGAAAAGAATACTCTCTGTCCGAGAATATTAACGATTTTATTTAAATTGAACATTATCGTCGCTTATCTTGCCAACCTGACGTCATTCAATCTATAGAGTCATCTTTTAGAAAAACCTATTTTCCTTATCGCATGTTAATTTAAAAATTTTACGTATCTCTATATTTAATAATGACCGACGTGCGTTCACGTGTCCGTACGTGTGCGCTCGTACACGTCACGTTTACATTTTTATAAGTGTGCAATAAATTATATGATACAATTGTTACATTAGCGTGTTTACGGTGAAGCTATTACGTGTGGTGTATTCGATACACGCGCAACTATTTACGATAGCGAGTTACACTTGCTGTATTTTAACTCGATCTCATTGCGTGTAATTTTCACGTGAAATTTTTTGAAATTTCTACTTACGCGGCTTAACGGCGCCAAGTTATCCGATTTCATAACGATAATGTTATATTTATATATGACTGCTTCGATTAAATAAGATGGCAAAATAGTGCATTAAAGATGCACTCGATAAATTTATTTGCAAAAGGCTGCGATGATTAACGGGGATTAACGAAGTTACTGACGCTCAAGTTACGAGATCGCGCTTTTATTTTGCTCTCTTCGGGATAAGCCCTCGGCGTGCGCGATATTCTCGTGAAATCTCGCGATTCCTCACTTCCAGCGTTTTGTTTCCCCTCGCTTAGCCACGTAGGTACCGAATTCTCCGATGGTTCGCCATCGCCGCGGCTGCCGCCGCCGCCGCCGCCGCCACCGCCGCCGCCGCCGCCGCCGCCGCTGCCACCGCCGCCACCGCCGTCGCTGCCGTCCATCCGCGAGCCACGGTGAAACCGCTCAAAGCCATTTTCTAATTTTTTTCCGCTCCCAATCCCCATCCCCATCTCCATCCCCCTCCGGCCTGACCGCCGTGGCGTTTAACGTCCCGACGGAAGTCGGGAGGCAAGCATCGAGGTAAAAGATCGTCATGCACCATCATCCGAAACTCTCTTGAATATTTTCGCAGAATAAAAAGAGGAAAAATGTTGCGGGGACCGAAGTGCGCGCGGAGAGACGAGGACGGATGAACGGACGTTGGGGAGAAGAGGCATGAGGGGGTTGAGTGGGTTGAGGGTTGGGAGTTGAGGGTTGGGGGAGTCGGGGGGGGGGGTCGGTTAACGGTGAGGGAGGAAGGGGTGGGTGGGTGTTAGCCGGGGCGGAGACGGTGCATTACGACCGGGACAGGGCATGGCATGGCTAGCTCAGGAAAGTACAGGATGTGAGGGAAGAGAAGGGAGCGCGGTGATGCAGGAGGGTGCATGTGGGAGGGGGGAGGGGCGGCCTGCCCCAGTAAAAATCGATCCTCCCCACTCTTTTCCTACTTTTTCCCCTAGAGAGGTTTGCTACCACGAGAGAGGATGGGGTGAGGAGGAGGAAGAGGACGCGGAGGAGAGAGAGACGGGGGTGACTGCGCAGGGGGTCTCGCGGGGGTTACCTACCATCGCGTCTGTCTCTGTGTATCCACATCTCTGGATCTTCGCGAGCGTCTCGTGTGCATGCACGTGTGTGTGTATATGTGTGTATATGTGTGTGCGTGTGTCTATGTGTGCTGTGTGTGTGCGCGCGCACGCGCGCGCCCCGCCGGGTGGGAAGGGGGAGCAAGCGCATGTGGGTGCACGTGGACAGATACGCGGTGCGGTCGTGTGAGGGTGTGATTGAGCGGATTTTTCGCGGGTGTTCGTGGGGCACTGCCCGTGTAAAGCTCGCGTTTCATATGTGCCCACGCTTTCGTGTATGCGTCCGCACGCTTGTATGCGCGCGTACGCGTGCATGTGTGTGCGCGCGCGCGCGTTTGCGTGCGCCTTGGACAGTTTTTTCGCGGGTTCTCCGCGTGTGTTGGTCCACGTGGCTGCGGTGGTTTCCGTCTGCGTACAGTGCGCCTCATTGACAGCGGAAAACGCCCTGCTATCGTGCAGCGGCCGCTCAAAATCGGTATAATGTCGACGAATTCAATTTTCCATACTGTACACGTGGCAGAAGTACATTTTACCTCGAGTTTCTATTGTCAAATAAGTATGGAGTTTCACGGATACCTGGCTCAATGAATTTAAACCTAACAAATTTATATACAAATTTTGTCTTCTGCGGCACGCTGATTTTTCTAAACAGAAAGTTTTCACCGACTGTAAGACATTTTTCAGTGAAAAATTCACGATAAATATTTTTCATTCAAAAGTGAAAATGTCACGTTAATCTCAAAATTGTTTTATGCAATAATTAAATAACGAAGTTTTACGTACAACAGAAACGCTCACGTATATATATTACAGACGTGGTTTTTTCGATAACGAACGAACACGAGTACAGTGAAAAATTCCAATGGTACTACAATATTCTAAGACTGTTTAATTTCATAAAATCCTTCTTCTCGAGCTTCCGTCTCACTGCTGAAAAAAAACAGATCTGATCCCATCTCTCTCCCTTCTCCCCCTCTTTTTCTCTTAAACAGTTAATAAGTATATGTTAAGAATAAGCGCAAATCTAATAATGTAAAGAAAAAACATGGAGTTTCAATTTTTTATTTCTGGTGTTAGAACGAGTTTTTACATCAATAATACAGTAAAGGGTCAATACTTTCGCGGTCTTACGGGGAGTGATAAAGTCACTTCAAGACAAGATTAATAGGCATTGATGGAAATGTATTTCCACGATCGGATCTTGTCCGTGACAGAGAAGTTTAATGTTTTTATTAATTCCTATAATTGTTTAAGTGTATCGTTACGTCTAAATTGGATAATAGACAACGTTCGTCGGACGCCGCGCGTAAAGAAATGCGAGAAGCCTTCGGCGGCGGGAGGATTAAGGGAGGAACGCGAATTCGTCTCAGCCGTGCGTTCCTTTTCGCTCTTAAATTTTTCAGAGCGTCACGAGGATATATCCGACAATCGTGCGCACTGTACGTCCGCGCGATCGCATGTATCGGTGCACCATCACCCCCATGGCCCCGTGCGGTCTCGCGCCCGCGCGCGCGCGCGCGCGCGCGCGCCCACGCTCGTCTTCGTGTGCGTATCCGCGGCAACGCCGCCTCCGCCGTCGCGGCGCTTCTGTCGTCCGCTGCAACGATGAAAAATTACCCAGAAGCAGCAAAAGAGAGGGAAATAGCAAGGGATGAAGAGGGAAGAAGGAAAAGAGCGAGCGAGCGAGGGGGAGAGGGGAGGAAGAGAAAAAGGAGGAAGAGGGAGAAGGAGCGACCGAGCGAGAGAAGGGTTGAGGATGTGAACGTAGGACGGAGAGGAAAAAAGGGGGCGAGTGCGAGGGACTGAAAGAGAGGAAAAGAGAAGAAGAGAGAGAAAGAACGAGCCCGTCGCTTTTTTCTCTAGACCCCGAGCCCGTCGTCTAGCGCTGAGTTCGCGAGCCTGACAGACAGCTGCAGCGGAGCCCTGATATATCGACCGGGCCACCTAACCAACTACCCGCACTCACTATTATACACCTGCCCCACACGCACGCACACTGCCGCACGTACATGTGCACGCGGACACACACGCCGCCAGACATGGGGCTGGCGTGTACGAAAAAAAGGCGGCGCACCGACACCCGCCACCTCTCTTTCTCTCTCTCTCTTCCTCTTTCTCTCTCTTTCCCCTTTTTTCTCCCCCTTCTTTCTCTCTCGCTCTCTCTCTCTCTTCCTCCCTCTCTGGGGGGAAGCTCGCTCTTTGCACTCTTGCAACGCTCTCTCGACTGCGATCCTTTTCTCTCTAATTCCACCCTTCCCCCCCCCCCCGTCCCTCTCGACCCCTCGCTTCCTCCTTCGCCGCCGCTCTGTCTTCGTCCGCCTTGCTCTCCTGTGAAAAAGGGTGGTTGCTAGAGCGAAAAAGGGGGCCTCCAAAAGGGGGGGAGGGAGGGGACGGGGTGGAGCGGGACGGCGCGTCGGGGGGAAGGGGGTGGAAGCGCTACCACCAACGGGGGTGGACAAGACGAGCGGTGGGTGCAGCGAACGGAGCCCAGTCAGCTCCAGGATAATTAGATCCTTTACAGGTTACCAATGATTGATAGTCTTCGAAATACGTACCATCCCTCTTTCTCTCTCTTTCTCTCCTCGGTTTCCGCGTCGGGTTTCCTTCCACGTGCACACGTGGACGCCGGCGTCCACAGGCGCACGTCTCGCGTATCCGTGGTGCTTCGCACGGCAACGAAATACGCGCGCCCACGAGGGGTGTGCGTGGTATACGATAAATACGAAATCCCTTCAGCCGATTACGTCCTACTGAGCTTTGCCTGGGTCCGCGACCCACCGTCCCTCCGTCCCTCCTCCGTGTATCGTAGCCTCCGTGTCGTTGCCTGAAAAAAGGGGGTTCCCGGTCCGTGGTCGTCGCATCGGGCGACCGGCCTGTTCCGGCAATTTATCGATGATCCGCGTTACCGCCGCAATGCCGCAACTCTCTCTCTCTCTCTTTCTCTCTGTGTCTCGAATCATCGCGGCTCTCTCCGAGCCCACGAGTCGAATTTCGGAAACCAAGTGTTCCAAGCGTTTTGCTCCGAAGCGCATAAGACAAATCCTTTGAAACCACGTGACATTTACTTTCGTTCGCACGTATGAGTTCAAACCAGTTTTCTGTGACACAAGACCTCGGTTCTGTTTCTGCAAATGTCCACACGTTTTCACAGAAATTGGCGATAATATTAAGACGATCGTTATTTGCCTTTAAAGCGAAGAGTCTGCCCATGAAAACGTTGCGTTAGTTGAAAATACCTATTCTGACTCTCGCACTCTCTCTCTCTCTCTCTCTCTCTCTCTCTCTCTTGCGAATGTAATCGCAATATTTGACGAGATCTTGCCGCAGACATATGTAATCGTAACCTGGGTACTATCTCATCTTCTTTAAATTAAATTTCGATTGTTCTTGACGTCAACGTTAATCTTTCTAATTGGGCTGAACAAATTTCTTTGCCATTGACGTCAGCATGTATTGTAACCTTTAATGTTCATAATGTTGATAAATACCGATAAAATTACCGTTCATTCGATTATTTGACGTCAGACATGGCATTTTGTTTCGTATTACGAAACGAAGCCGCGACGTTAATTGGATCAAGAAACGGCGGGAAAACAGGAAAAACGACAAGAGTAATAAAAAAAAGAACTTTTGCTTTTGTTCTGCTGTGAGCAATAACAAAAAAATGCGAAATTAAATCCTACCGCCGGACGTGCCGCTGTAAACCGGGCGACACATGCAACGTCGACTAAAGAATTAATATCAAAAACACCGCTCCGCCCAAACGCGAAAGAATACATGTATTTGTAAGGAAATTAAAAACGATATGAAGAACGCGCGTGCAATTCTTTTTTGTCTTTCTTGCTCCCGCGCCACGAAATTAAGTAAGACGTTCTCGTAAATTAATTTTGATCGGAGCGGGACCAAAGTTTCTCGAGATAGTTTACTGAAAGAGAGGCAGTATCTTTTTTTCTGATATTCGGGGAAATCGGAGATTATGTGAGCGTATAAGCACGTGAGATGACTTTTATACTCGATAGCACATAATGAAAAATGTATTTGCATTCTTAGCTCCCACTTCTAAATGGAGATGCGCGAACTACACGATCACGAGTCAAATCGAATCGGGTGAGATTCGGTTCGACACGAGTTTAGATTTCTATGATTCGAAAATGTCTAATCTATATGATTCGAATCATCAATCTTACACCCACAGAAAAAATTTCCGGATCCAATGCTATTACACTTGATCATAAAATAGGATCGATATACCGCCAATCATATTTATTATAGAAAAAGAAATATTTTAATCTTAAACGAAAAAAATCTTATTTTTATACTAAATGAGGTTGTGAGAAATATAAATACGTCGAGAATATTTTTGTCTCAGTAACAGAAATCCTTTTTGAGGGTGTATGAAATTATATTTTCCATTAACAAACAAAATAGTATGGTCATATTAATAGGTGGATGTGCAGTGATGGGCAGAATGGTCGCGACACCTTTTACTGAGTTTAGGAACACACGTTTAGATTCACGTTTATGTTCCAAAACGTTTTTTTTTCTGAGAAAAATTTTACTCGAGAAATAGACCGGAAATGTTCAAAATGGTTTCGGAATGGCCGTGGAGTAAAATATTTTTCGGAGACGACGATTTTGAAACGTCGAAACATCTTTTCTGAGGAAAATTTTACTCAAGAAATAGATCGGAAACGCTCAAATGGTTTCGGAATGGCCGTCGAGTAAAATATTTTCTCGGAGGAGATTTTGAAACGTAATCCCACGACACTCTAAATGCTCCTTTCTAAACTCATGAAAAAAGTGTCGCAACCATCCGTCAATCACTGTACTACAACTCACTGAACGGCTACGTAATGAAATGTGATTAGTTCGTACGTTCGAATCCAATCAATTATAAATTTTTCACCTGATTTAGTCACTGTTTCAGTTACTGCGACATTACATAAGGTATATATTACTTTTATATTAAATATGTAAATGTTTTTCACTTTACATTTACAATTAAAAAAAATTAATTCTTCATGTATAATCAACATTATCTTTCCACATCAAAATATTCTCTTATTATCTGCGTGTTAAAATTTAATTTAACATTTATATTACTAATTAAAAATATTTTAATTTGATTCTTTTCGACAAAAGTTGGTTTATTCTTTTGGTCTCGGATTCGAAAGAAAAGAAATTCGATTCAGTATAAAACATCTTTTGATTCGCACATCTCTATTTCTAAAGATTCTCGTCGTTTAGTAACGCAATAGCGCTTGCTTCCCGAAAATAGTGTTGTAAGAATTCCGAATTATACTTGCATGGACACTTTTTTCCACGTGCGCTTCAATCGATCGGAAGAAAACGCCTCTGTGAAAAAATTCCGCGACAGCACACTCGCAAACTTATTCCCGAGGGGGAAACCGCTGACCAAAATCGTGTACACCAATGCCCACTAATACTCAGTGGGCATTAATTTATCTTATTATCTTATTATTTTATCCTATTTATCTTGTGTTATCTTATTTTATCTTATTTTATCTTGTTCTATCTTATTTTATCTTATGTTATCTTGTTTTATCTTGTTTTATCTTATTTTATCTTACTTTATCTTTATAATGTCCCAGCAAGGCCTAATGCCCAAACTAATGCCCAAGAAATGCCAAGTAATGCCCAGTAATGCCGCAAATCTGTACACCACAATGCCCTCAGCGGTTTCCCCCTCGCTTATTCCAGTAATAATCTCATATTATTGAAACATCCGTTATTGTTTTAGAATAGTTACGTACAAGTTTATTTCGACGAGCAATTAATTTCTTTCCCGCCCAACTCCGATCGTAGACTGGTCGCATCGCCAATTTTATTGCCCGTGCGTTACTGGGGGGGGGGGAAGGGGGGAGGGGAGAGGGACGTTTTTTCTCCGTGCCTTGAATAATAAATGCCCAGATATCTGATCTCGGTCGGGTTGACGTTCGTCGATATTTCGCAAAGTCTCGTCACAGCCGGTAAGTTTTCGTTTATCGCGCGTGAAAGCCATTATTATCGGCGCATTGCGTAGGAGCCTGCGTGCGGCATGCGTACTTGATACTTTTCTGCGAGCTCGCGGCGACCTTCGCAGTGATTTCGGCATGCAAATCAGAGACGGCGGTATGCCCGGCCGGGGGCATCCCCTATCACCTGTTAACATCTCGCTCTGTTCCGCGCTACGTAATCGACCCACGCAAATGTCAGTGGGCGAGCGATAACTTTGACGGCTCGGACGGTGCAGAGTAGCCGTAAATCCGAAAGAACCGTCCCGGTATAATGCGACGTCGCTCGTTAAAACCGGCTGCACCGGCGACTTTTCAAGGTACCCGAGATTCCGATTATAAGCAGAAGTATTAAAACTACATTATGCCAATTTGGACGGGCTAGTGTCCCCCCCACCCTCCGTGATCGGACGATCGCACAAAAACGTTAGCATAAACGTTCTTTTTATTGGTGGTCGACGGTGCGTGTGATACGCGCGTTACGTGTTTAATATTAAAATTAGCACCTTTAAAGCGTCTGGATCAAAAATAGGACGCCAAAATTATCCCGGGACGAGTGTGAACCTGCCCGACCTCTCGTAAATAACGTCTCGCTTTCGCGAGGGCATTCTTCTTCTTATGTAAATCGCGAATTGTAAATCGTGGGCGCAACATCTTTTACAATGGCGAGCGTCTCGGCCGGGCGCGGTGTCTCGATGCGATCGAAAGTTTATATTAAAATCAGAGGTTTCTCGAAAAACTTGATATTTCCCCGCTCATTAATTTGAGAGGAAAAGGAAAAAGTGATCGGCCATTGTTAACTGCCGCTTACACCGTGGAAAAGTTCGCTCGCGCAAAAAACTCGCAAAAAAGCCGTTCCTATTCTTGCGAAGAAAATATAGGATTACACTTCATTATCTTGCTAAAGTGTAAAATGTACCGTCGGCCGTGCCGTCGTCGCAAGCCGATCGTTATACTTCAAGTATACGTAAATATATTCCCGTAAATATATCCTTGTCAATAGCCGTGTCCGCCATCGCGCGGGCTATAAAAATTCTTCATGCTCGTGCAAGTCGTTAAAATTTCAAGATCGCGGTACAAACTAATAACGTCGTTTAGGAGAATCCGTAATGCGGGATCTACAATGCGAGTCGCAGAGTCGTAGTCGTAAGAATAATCGATTGTGATTGGTCAATTCCGTCAGACACATAATTCGGGGTCTACAATGCGAGTCTCAGAGTCGTAGTCGTAAGAATAATCACCTGTGAGTGGTCAATTCTTATATGTCTGACTGAATTGACCAATCATAGTTGATTATTCTTACGACTACGACTCTGAGACTCGCATTGTAGACCCCGCGTTATGTGTCTGACGGAATTGGCCAATCACAGTCGATTATTCTTACGACTGCGACTCTGACGCGGGGTTTTCGAATTCCGTTGGACACATAAGAATTGGCCAATCATAGTCGATTATTCTTACGACTACGACTCTGCGACTCGCATTGTAGACCCCGCATAAGAGGTCGCTAGACAAAATTCTTTGAAGCTCAGAGAAGCCCATTGCTGTTTTCGCGTTGAAAAGCGGAAGCTCGCAAGCTACGAGGACGCGATCGAGATGACGCTGACACGTTGCCTGCCACAGAATCCAAAATTGCAACGGTGACAACGATTTCGGCGTCTAACACGAGCGAGAGACGCTAGAACACGCGAAGTAACAGTGGTTAACGGCGCCTTATTGTTATAGCGAATTCGATTGCTGGCACCAGTGCGCACTTAGTGCACACTAAGGCTTGTTTATAGTCAGTTCTTATATTTAACTTTGTCTTAAATACATGTTCAAAGAGTATTTAGTCAAAAAATGATCCGTGTAAACGTTGTGCGGACCACTTTTCTGGATAAGAAATATTGCAAGAGGCATTTAAGATGACCTTTAAATATAAGAATTGACTGTAAACAAGGCTTAGTGTGCACTCAATGCGCACTAGTGCAACCAACCGAACTCGCTGTTAGATAAACTCGCGAAGCCCGCGCGCTTCCTCACGCACGCTCGCGAACGAAGTTGTGGTAAGTTGCAATCTGGACCGTTGCGATTGAACGCGTAAACTCAACGGCGAATCTGAAGATAAAGAAAAGGGGAGGACGAAGGGGGGAAGAGAATATAAACCGTCTTTACGCGCAGTTTTATTTGCCGCGCGTAGAATTCGCGCGCCTTCGCGCGCTCGAGTTCAACTCTAAGCGCGCATCCATTTGTCTTTCTCGGACGCTACATTTCGCCTCTTTGCGGTTTTACATCTTTTTTCCCCCCTCTCATCGTCGTCGTCGTCGTCGTCGTCGTAGCCGTCGCACGAATGTCAGCCGGTTGCAGAGACGCGGGAACGAGATACCCCGTTAAAATTCAGCATTTCCGCGCGATGACACATCGGAAATTTTTGCAATATCTCAAATCGCGTGCCTTCCGTTACCGACCCGACCTGCCCCTCCATGGCAGGGCCCTCTCCCTTAGCCCTCTCTCTTTTTCTCTCTTTCTCTCTCTCTCTCTCTTTCTTTCTCGTTCGCAATGCATCGCGCGATGCTCGAGCAGCCTGGGCGGTGATTATATTGCGGCGCGGGTTACCAATACGTGCGTCGCCACGCACATCGGCAACCCGTGACTCGCGATCTCGAGTAGGCCGCAGGGGCCCCCCGGCACCGCCGAGATTCGCGCCTTAGGGAAATCCCTCGTCGGAAGACGCGAGTCTACGAGGAATTCGCCGTGAATCACCGCTCAACCGAGAGACCGTCCGACGTACGTCAGACCCGCCGAGCTGTGTAGCAATATATCGAGGATTCCACCTGCGGAAGGAGTACTCCGTGTATTCGTCACAGACCGACCGTCTGTCCTGGCAGCAGGCTCCCTGACGCCGGCGAGACCGGCCCGCGAGGCCCCTTCGCGGAAGATGCGGCGAATCCTCCGAGTCCGATCGTTCTTACGAGGAGAATCGCGAATCGTCACGGTCGACTTGCCGCGGCATTTCGACGCGTGTATTTCCTCTGTGTAACGAAAACCGATCGGGGCGGAGTAAAAAAATTACGAGAGACTCGGAAAAGTGGACAGAGGGACAGGCGAAAGCGTGAAAAAAGGTTTCTCCTCTTTCGCTACTCGGTATACCCTCCGAATATTCAGAATACTTCAGTGAAGCTAATTGTACGCAAATTAATAATGATCATATTAATTAAGTATACAAGTCACCAGTGATGAATAAAAATTCACAACAAAGTTTCTTGCTGATCCAGCCGGCAACATAGTTAAACGTTACAATGGTACGACGTTTCGACCTAAGTATCAGGTCCTTATCAAGTAACGGAAACCGTGCACGCCCATAGAAAAAAATTCCGGATCCAATGCTATTACACTTGAATGTATCATAAAATAGGATCGATATAGCGCCAATCGTATTTATTATGGAGAAGGGGATATTTTAATCTTGAATGAAAAATTCTAAAGTCTAGAATAAAATGACAGTATGTATCGTCTTTTGTCGGTGCCAACTTCGTGCGTTGCAAGACGGAGGGAAAATTTGTTCTAAACGCAAGAACAACGGCAAGTTCCTCTTGTCTCAATATAGTAAGCCAATCTTTTTTAATTCGATAGAGGAGAATAAGAATTATTGATTTTATTTTGATGTCGTCTTATTTTTATATCAAATGAGGTTGTAAGAAATATAAATGCGCCCAGAGTATTTTTGTCTCAATAACAGAAATCCTCTCTGAGGGTGCATTTTAGTAGACTCGTTGGCAACGAAGGGAGTAGTCAAGAAAATTTTTTAAAGCATCAGTGAGCACATTCGAGCATTATAAAAGTCCGAATTGAACGTATTAATAAACATTGCACAAGGTAAATGCGTTTTGGAGCGGAAACACTTTAATTGTGCGTTACGCCGTTAGTGACGAGTGAAACGTTTATGCCACTGTGATCCTGAAAAATTGAGGGATTGCGCGGTTTTGGACATTTTTTAACCACATTTTAATATAATACAGGGAACATTTGTGAAAAGGGACGCACATTATAGAGAGAAATAATATTTTTATTTTAATACTGTTTGCCTTCCATTAAACCACAGCAGTAAAATCCCTTATAGGAGTATAAAAGTACGCGTGATAATTTATAATTACAATTTTACAGTCGATATGTCGAATTATCGGCATTTAATACTGTTCGTCTCTAAATTACGTAGGCGCACATACGTGTAAAAAGATGGTACAAATTATTTAAGATCGCTGAAAAATTCACAAGTAGGTTTCACACGAATCACGCTTGATTCGATCCTAAACCGCATAATCAGTCATATGTCATTTGCCAATTAACACATGTAAATGTCAACAAGTACACGCTTTACGTCGCTCGGAATTATCGCGAAGTTGCTTCCTGCCTGTTTCCCTGACGCAACAAATTACATCACTTTAAATAGATCGGGAATAAGTCTTCGTTACCTGCTGCGTAAACAGCTGCAAATAAATACCTGCATAAATAAAACGGGCAAATAAATAAATAAATAAATAGATAAATACAAGTGAATGGCGGATGAATGGCGCGCTGGCGAAAATAAATAGAGGGTATGGTAGGCGATGTATGCAATAAATAGATAATGTGCGTCAATCGCGACGGACATTAATGATTCACTCGTGCAATCATTATCCATCTAAACGATGCGCGTGATGAATGCGCGATGATAATTGCACTCGGGTACGTGCTACGTGCACGCCCGACCGGATTTAGCGTCTACCTGAGCGATTGGCTGTGATCGAGTACGTGTTTTATCACATTGTTTGGCAACAACACGGCCGAGAGAATCTATAAATACCTAGAGCGTAAACAATAATTTCTTATTCCTATTGCCAGGCGGCGCGGTGTTACGTCACGGCGCTTGAATCTCACGTGCATGAAAGACGCGTGTCCGCTGCAAATCGGGGGGGGGGGGGCCGCGGAAAGGGCTTGGAGAGGGGACAATGGAAACGGAGGCTGTCGTACTTTTGCACTAATTTCAGCTACTTCTCTCTTTCGGGAGTCAATTTTATCTGCCGATCTCGTTCGAGGTTTTCTCCCGCGACACTTTGACAATCTCTCGTACCGTATCGATACGAATCGACTCCCTTTTCAGTCTCTGCTGTATAATTTCCGTCGCGTTAAAAATTTCGGTCGTCGAAGTTCACCGTGAAACTTGTCTGCAGCCGTTTCCACGCCGTCCCCTCGCGCTTTCCGCGACCGTCTTCCTTACCGATTAACTTGGAATGAATTGCGAACTGACAGCGAGCTAATTTCACTCGCTCTGCCATTATCCTAGCGGTTATTGTCCTTAACGCGGTCTCCCGTTATCCAGACACGTCGTAGTTTGTATATCATTTTTGTCGTCGGTACGAGATATCAGAGGCCAAAAAAAAACGATTTAGTCGGATTCACGCGTGTACATTGTCGAGCGATATCGGGACGAGGGGGGGCAAAGGGCTGACAAGAGACGTCTCGACGCGCGCGCGCGCGCGTCGCGACTCCGATCCCTCGCAGCCTCCCTCTCCCGCCTCCCCGCCGCAGTCCCGTAAATCCCTGTCGCCGTTCTAACGTCAAACGTTCGAGCAAATCTGTTAAATTCCTGGTATTCGCGCGTCACTAGGTGCAATCTTCAAACGAGTTCCTATGCAAAGAGAAAAAGGAAAGAAAGACCGTCCGTTCGTCCGCGCGTTGCCGATTGCAGCGTCATTCGCGACAACAACAATTGCGGTTCCCGCTTGGCTTCGCGATCCCTCCGACCCCCCCCCCGCCCCCCGCCGCCGAGGACGCGTCCCGCCCGATTCGCGCCGGTACGAAGAAGATCACCGCCGGTTATCGTCGCCGCCGAAGCGAATTCATCACCGAAGCGGATCGTCATTGTCCCCCTCCCCCCTCCCCCCCCCAAGTTACCGTCGCGATTGACTCGGTGTCAATCGTTGATCGATAGCTGCAACTCCTGCATGGTATCGATTTGCAGGGCGCACACGCAGCCTACGTAGAGCTTCATCGTCTCCTTGTCGTCGTTGCCGTAGGACACCTCGATGTACCTGTAGGTTTGTACGCAGCAGTAGGTGCTGGCGCCCTGGCAGCTGCTGCCGATGTGGTTGCACCTCACGTGCTCCAGGTCCTTCGGTACCCGGGAGCCCCGGACGTCCGGTATCGACTCGACGGTGTAGTTGCAGATGGACCTGCCCTGCGCCTGCTTCACCTCCAGCTCGAAGGGCAAATTACCGTTCGCGGGATGCAGCGCGTTGCCGTTGTTCGCGCTCTTTGCGTTCAGGTCGCCGAGTCTCTGATAGAACGATGCACCGTCGTGCTTGTTGTGACGCTTCCTCCTGGCGACGAGCCCCAGCGAGAGCGCGTCGAAGTCGTCGCCGTCGCGCAGGAAGGACTCGCGACCCCTTGAGTCGTACTCCTGTCCGTATCGACGGAAGGACGGTGGCACGCGTTCCTCCGAGTCCTCGTATTCCGAAGAGCGATCCGGAACCCGGGGATGTTCGCGCCTCCTCGCCCGTCCGTAGGAGTCGCGAAGGTGCTCCAGATCGTCCTCGAGGCGCCCCGACAGATCCCGCGGCAGCGACTCCTCGAGATTGTAGTAGTCCGAGTGCGAACGGTGGCCGTGCCGTCGCCTTAGACTCCGACCTTGAACGAGCGGCGTGCTGACGACGATACAGACGACCAGAACGGACAGGCACGATCCGACGCCGAATGCCATTGTGTGTCGATCTCCGAAATTTTTGCACGAAAGGTAGATCTCCCCTTGCGGAGGTCTTTGCGCGATCTTTATCGACGATGCGGCTGCTTTCGCTCTCCTTCTTCTCAGCCCTTTGACACCCGGAACGGACCTCGGCTCTCTTTTGCTTTTCGTCACGTAACTCTTTTCCAACGCACTAATCTCAGGATTCTTTTCGTTTTGCTCCTATCACGCTTCTTAATCACAGTGGAATGTCCTTTCACTTAAATATATATATGCGAGATGACAGAGACCAGGGATAGAACCCGAGTCTTTCGCCTGACAGATGCGATTACTTTTCCCCACTGAACTTGTTTATTAACGACGTCGGCTTATCTTCTGGACACTTGCCGAGTAATTTCTGTCGATCGTTTACGCGACTGCGACGGGAATGTGATAATAGACGAAGCAATCGCGATCAAAGCCGATAACTGCCGCCGAACGAGATCTCGTCGAGCTCTTAACCGATTGATTTTACCACCGAAAATGGATTATCCTCCGGGGTCGCTCTCGCCTATCGAATTTCCCTCGAAATTGCACGAAATTGGCGGTGCGTGTCTCAGCGCGACACTGGAAGGCGCGAATGCGCGGCGCGGCGTTTCGAGGCGGAATTTCTCAAGTTCGACCGGTCGTCCGGCGAATCTTTCGACCACGTGACGCAAGTCGAAAATATTTCAACAATCCGGCTGCCTTTCGGCCCAGATGCCGCGCGATTCTCTGTGATGATTCGCCGATCAAAGTTGGGCGCGCGGCGCTGACCAGCGCAAGATTCGCGAGGGTCTCGGTGACTCTGCGGACTCCCGGCGGGTTCCCTCAGCAAGCTCGGGACGAGGCGGCTATCTCTCTTCGTCTCGGCTCGATCGTCCCGCTTAATGGCTAGTTTAAAACTGAGTATTCCCTGATCCTCGAAGGATTTTTTATCCTATCCGCGAACGTGCACGTGGGTGGTACTGCCCCACTTTAACGGGGGGCTTGCGCCGGTGTATACACGAAGACGTGACTAATCCCCCCCTCTCCTTCGTCCGCACCTTGTGCAGCCCCCGGGTGCCGGGGACCCAAGAAGAGTGTCTTGGTTCGCGCGGCTCCCTCTTCTTCGAGGATGCGCGCCCTCCTCTTTGACGTCACGAGTTCCCTCTCGGTGGACCTGCCATCTTCGTCGTCGACGTCGCTTCCGCCGCCACCTCTGCCGCCGCCGCCGCCGCCGCCGCCGCCGTCACCGCCGTCGCCGCCACTGTTCCCTTAAACATGGATTTAGTATCGCTATCCATCTCGGGCATTGACGTCACACACTCGGTGTAATGCCCACCTATAGCGGAAAGAGGAGAGACCAAGTGCTTCGCGGAATCCCGCTCTCGGCAATATCCTCACGTATGCCACCGCGAGGATGGTGGCGATGACGATGACGATTACGCGCAACGGGGTTTACTTCGAAAGTGGTAACGCAACGCCTTTCCCTTTTGACGTTTGACGCGCGCGCGGCACAATTTTTCCGTCTTGACGTTCGCGCGCCGCGCCGCGCCGAGCCGGCGCGCGCGCTGGCACGCGAGCGCACGCGAGTCACGCGTACGGGCGATCGTTTCGAGGGAAAGGACTGCCGGTTACCAATTACCGTCGACTCTTTCCTGAACTCGGCGCACTTCGCGGGATTTACCGGTGAGACACCACGCGGAAGGTCGAAGCACCGGGGGCACGGACCGTCCCGTTCCCGATTGCGCGCCCGCGGACGGCCCGATCGCGCTCGGAAACGTCACCCGAGCGCCCTAGTGTATCGTTTTATCTCTGTTGCCCACCGCCACGGTGGACGAGGGCAAAACGATGCGCTGGGGTGCACGAGTGACGTTTCCGAACGCGGCTTAGACTTAGCTGGAGAGGCGGCGTGGACCTGTCGCCGTCGCCACGAGGCGGCTGTCAAAAAATTAAACGTCGCCGCTACCTTGCGAAAGCATATAAAATGACATTTACACGCAAGCACGCTTGCCCCTTCCATCACTCTCCCTCTCTTGAGTAACGCCGTACCGGCTGCACGTTCGCGTGAACCAGTCGAGGTGGAATCATCCGGTACTCTCGCAGGGTTCCCGGACGTGCCTCCGTTTTTTTTAGAAGGTCGAAGAACGCGCGTATCGTGAAAGCGCTCGGAATTTTTACTAACTCCTACCCATCACCTACGGTTTTTTTTCCCCCCGTTCGTCTAGCCCGTCCGCGCGTGTGCGTGCACACGCACGCGGGTGTGTATTTCGGAGACGGAAAAACGTTCGAAATTCGAAAATGTACAAATTTATTCGTCGCGCACGAAAGAGGCGCGCGACATTGAAATGAGATTTCCTAACGCGGCGTAAGCGGCGCGGTACACGGCCGAGGATATTTCTGGCCTTAAAAAGTCCTCGGGGATTGCCGAATTTCTATTTATTAATTTCTTTCTCGTGATTTATTCGCACGGTGCGCTGCCGCGATTTCGTCCTTTATTTGTCAAAATTTCTCTTATTTTACCTCCTCCCATTCAAAATTGAGGCATTAAAGTTATTAATATAAGAATATATTAATGCCTTTTCCCATTTTTGGAATTTAGTTACAACGCCAGATGGTACCAGGATGTCGGAAAAACAAAGAGAGAAAGAAAAGTAAGAATAAAGCTGATCCCCGATTTCGCAGATTAGAAATTTAATATCCCAGAATAAATATTAACTTTTTCTAAGTTCGCTCGTTTTTTTTTGCAAGATTGATGTAGAAATTTGTTCTGCAACACTATTTACGTTATGCTAATGTTGTTGTTGTTGTTGTTTAAATACATCCTCGAATTTTCGGGCGAATCCTATTTGACGGCAAAAAATTGATATATTCGTCGACGACATTGCAAAAAATTACGTGGAGGAGAACAACGGCGGCAACCGGTTTTCTAAACGATTAAAAAAGACTCAATCTCTTATATGCACTGGTGAACAAATAAGACATGCGTGCAATTCGGTTTTCGAGTCTACATATAATATCCTATACGCGAACACGGCCTCCTAAGTATTTTCACCGTCAACAATTTTGTCTGCTGCATTAATTTTGCATTATAACGCGAGAGACCGCGTGCTATTTTTAAGTATTTTGGGTTTTGGGAAATGGAACGTGCGTATTTACGCACTTTGTACATAAAATTCTCTTGGTATTTACTTTTATTCTACAAATATTCAATTTGAAAAGATTTCACAAACCAGATTTCAGACATGTGTATATAACGGGGGAGATAAAATATCAGATCTGTAAATAACACACTTGGAGGTAACTGCCTTTTTGTTTATATAAATAAATCCTCCGGCAGATCGTTTCTCGTTGGGAAGCTCGCGTGTGTGCCGAATTTAAGGACGGATCTCGTGGCGACCGCGCAAGCTCTTCTGATGCACTCGTCCATCGGCAGCTCCGGATGGTACGCCTTGAAATATGCGAGCGCGCCTAAGAATGCATCCCCAGCACCCTGCATCGCATACAGTTACGCTTAGGCTACCTGAGGCAATTTCATCTTAAATACATGCCAATCACTCGAATGAATCACCATAAGTGAATCAGCGTTTCAGTCCGGAAATTGACCGGTTGCCCGCTCAAAAGAGAGCCGGCGAATACCGTCGAATACTTTCACCGTTTCAACCGTCTCGTCTCATAAATCCAGAAACAATTTACAAGATTTGTATAAACTACGAAAACGCGCGTGTACGAATCGTACGCGTAAGAGAAAAATAAAATGAAAATTGCCGCGTAAAATCTAGATAGAAACTGGTCGTACATCAAGTTATTAAAAATAGCGAATAAGTCATTTCCTCAGTTTTATTGAAGAATGATTGAAAAAAAAATCGTGGAATCCACGGTAATTACGACGGTTCTGCGACACACTGTGTATGCAATACGTACGGTAGTATCTACAGGGTGAACCTCGGTAGTGCAAATCCGCACGATGTTTCTGTTCGTCTTCGACGCGTACGCAGCTCCGAGCGGTCCGAGAGTAATGATGATCGCGTTGCATCCCTTAGCCAGGAACTCGTCCGCGACCTGCTGTACGTTCGTCAGGTTCACGGCCTCAACGCCCGTCATAACTTCCGCCTACAAAAGCGTGACGATACTTGTCTCAAACGTAAACTAATTATTTTGTTTCGCCTTAATATATTACGTTTCGAAAAAAAAGAAAGAAGAACCGCATTCCTGTTACTTCACCGATCGCCACGTACCTCCGTCTCGTTGACGCAGAAAATGTCGCATAATCGGAGAATGTTCGGGTCAGGATCCTCCAGCGCGGGCGCCCCATTGACAATGGAAAGTCCTATCACGTTGCGATTACGTATAAATGCAAAAAATGTATCCGTGTCTTTCGGAGCCGCGATATCGCCAGCCTTTGTAAAAGAATCGCCCAAGTCGCTATTACGCACGAAAGATTACGCGTTTATTTGTAATAGCCACAGCGATTACGCAGGACAATGTTGTCGGCCTCGGTCTTTTCTGAGACTCGCGATAGCTCGGCTCCGAAACGAGGGGCCGGATGTACCCGGATACTTTTGACAATGCGGAGCGACTAAAAGGAGTGAGGAACGCACCATGGCCTCGGTGTAGCTGCAACGCACGCAACGTGGCTTTCAGCGGCACCTCGAACTGGCATAATAAAACGCTCGCGCTTTTGATCACGTCAACGGCGGAATCCACGTGCTCCGGAGTCAACGATTCGTTTGCGCCTAACACGATAACGATGCTGTTCTCACCTGCGAACGTTATTCGCCC
Organism: Vollenhovia emeryi; assembly: GCF_000949405.1. Classification (NCBI taxonomy): domain Eukaryota; kingdom Metazoa; phylum Arthropoda; class Insecta; order Hymenoptera; family Formicidae; genus Vollenhovia; species Vollenhovia emeryi. The sequence goes on from NW_011967221.1 coordinate 1,928,628, forward strand.
CGGTTACTTTCACTGCTGCACGGAGAGAATCTTGTCTAAAAATTTATCCCGAAAGTCATGTAATCGTGGAACGACATGGCATTTCGAAAAATTTTAAACTCTCATAAAATTTTACTAGTAAAAATGTATGGCAAAATTTCAAGAAACTGTCGTACAGTTCTTCAAAATGCCACGTTGTCCCATGGTCACATGATTTGCAGGGTAAATTTTAAGAGAAAATTCTCCGCGTGGAGATCCCATAATCAGAGTCTGATCTACAGGCCAGCTCTGGCAAAATTCTGCGAGAGGGAAGGATGCACATTCGCTGGTTCTATTTCTTTCTCTTTCTTTCTTTCGGAAGCTGCAGAAATGGAAAGAATGTTCTCACCTGCGAACGTTATTCGCCCCGGTTACTCACTACTAGAAAACCTACAATCAGTCTGGTCAACGGGCCAGCTCTGGCAAAATTCTGCGAGAGAGAAGCACGTACATTCGCCATTTCTGTCTTTTTCTTTCCCTTTCTCCCTCCTTCTCTTTCTTTCCCTCGGGAGTTGCCAGAAATAAAAAGACCAATTAAAAGTTCTTGACCAGACTCTGATTAAAGGGACTCTACTTGCTACTAATGCGACGGGAATATTGGGATCTTCACGAGAAGTGTTCTAATGCCCCGTTATTTATTCGGGCTATTATTTTACTCTCTTAGATTTAGTAGAATTACTTTGACGTCTTCTCGTAAGAATTCCAATTTCGAAAGCACTCGGAAGAATTCCGATTTATATTTTACGACATTGGAAACGTACCACTTTCGGCGACGGTAATGTGAGCGACACCGCTGTGCTTATCGCTTTGAATCCTCACGCGGGACGCGTCTACATTTTCCCTCCTTAAAATCTCTAAGTATTCTTGAGCAAACGTGTCGGAGCCTAACTGTGATAAGAGATAAGAAACCGCAACGCAATGTGAATGTAACGCATAAGGATCATATAGGTAACTTAATTAAAAATAAATAAAATCATATTACATTGCCCCGAATAAGAAATAAATATTAAATAAAAAGAGAAGAGGTCAGAAGATAAATGCCTACTGAAGCAATAAGTGCTGTGGATCCGCCGAGTTTAGCAGCTGCCACGCACTGGTTGGCGCCTTTACCGCCGTATTTCTTTTCAAATCTAGTCCCGACTACCGTCTCGCCGGGTTTGGGCAACCGTGGAGAGAAACTGAAAAGCGACAACGTTTATATTCAAACGACAATAACACACGAAGCTATCTGTCGGATTCACTCGTTAGTCTCTTGCAATATAAGGGCATTGAATGAAATTACAAACTCCACGCACCCCTAACGATATCATTAAAAAAATCTGGGACTCGATTCTTGAATTCATTCAAAGGAGAAACGTATGCGAAAATACTGCCCTTACAGAAAAGTTGCAAGTTGATTGGCTATTCGTATGATTTTTAGCTTATGCCGGAATCGGTAAAAATTAATCAATTACAGTCAACTATTCTCTTCACTTTTAACGGTGATTGGACAATTTTTACCGATTCCGGCATAAGTTAACAGTTACGGCCTTGCATAAACCAGCCTTAAAATTTTACGCACAGTCATAGCGCACAAATATTTAGATATGATATGCCTGATTGGCAATGCTCAATATCTCGAGATATCGAAATGTCCAGGCATTCGTGCCTATCTGTGCACAGATTTGCAGCATTACAGGGCATTAGTTTCGGCATTAGGTCCTGTTGGAATACTATAAAGATAAAATAAAATAAAGTAATGCTGGGCATTAGTAGGCATTGATGTATATGATTTTGGTCAGCGGTTTACCCCTCGCGTTTCCCTTTTGAATTAATTCAAGAATCGATACCTTTCTAAGATGCATTCTTCAATTCATTCGCAAGAGAAACGTACGCGCGAATTCTGCTCTTACAGAAAAGTTGCGAGTCGATTAGCTAAGAGTCACGCGATAGCCAATCAACTTGCAACTTTTCCGTAAGAGCGGAATTTGCGTACGTTTCTCTTGCGATCAAATTCAAGAATCTAGCCCGAGGGAACATCTTATCTCAAAAAAATTACCTTTTTAAAAAAGATAACAAAAAGGCGCCAAGTATAAGCGTGCGAACCGAGCAAGAACTGTACGATTTAATTAGTTGGAAATATTTTGTTGAAAAACTAACATTTTTATCTTCTCTACAAAAGTAGTGATAACAACAAATTGCGCCGAATATAACAATGGATATTTATACAAACTAATTGTCTTATTAGTTTTTGATATTAAAATGTTATATCCTAAAACATCAAATTAAAGATTTTATAGAGAGAAATCACGGAGATAATAATTGAAGAATCTAGCCCGAGGAAACATCTTATACTTCGCGATGTCCTCCAAATGTTCTCAGAATCTGCGCGTGTTGTTAAGGACGTGCGCACGACGAGTCTTTTTTTCCCCGCGCAATTATATTACAATGTTCGTTACAACAAACTGCAATGTAATAAAATGGTAATATTAATAATCGCAGATCGATCGTTCGGTTGGAGGCGGAGTAAACTTGTGCGACGCGCAAGAAAGTCTCGGCCTTACTCACCAGGTAAAGTCGATCATGCACGAACCGACAATGACTATCTTTGGTGCCATACTGCACGGTTTTTATTCTCTCTCTCTTTCTTACATACACACAGGCACAGTTTCCTCGCGAGTTAACGTTATTTTCCTGAACGATACCCGCGAAGGTGATTGTTTTCTAGGCGCGAGTGGCGCGATCGGAGCGGACTAACCGCTTGGCGGAGCGGCACGGATAACCCGCGTTATCGCTGTTTGTCATTCGGCGGGTTGGCGAACCAATGAGTCCGGGTGACGTTATCAGTCCGAGGATTTATTTCTTTGCGCGTGACCCCCGATGTGCCTCGTGAGCGACGAGAACGGGATTCGGCGGGCCGAGGCGAGAGGAGTGCCGCGAGACACGTGAATTAATTTGAGCCGCCGTTCTGTCACGGCGAGCGCCAAAAAAGCGGCGTTATTTACAGCAGCGTTCGCCTTGACGCAGGACAGGTTAGCTTTCGTTTCCTTCCTTTTTTTCTTTGCATCTATTATATATGTCGGAACGAAGTTACACGGGGAATGCGGGGGAACGCTCTATCGAAACTCCGCATCGACTTCGCGCCGCTAGGGAAGCGCTCGTTGCTCGACGATTGCCGTAAATCTCACGACGGAAAGAGCGACGTGGAGCGACGGCGCCCACGTACGCACGCTTTTGAAACGTACTCCGACACCGCCATGCGTTATCGGGAGCGATAGATGGGCGGCTCCACGTTACGGCGAGTATATTGTCCGTATCGCATTGCCAGCCGCCATGTTGCGCACGTGAGAATCCCCGATTGTTGCGGGGGCTCGATTCTCGAATTCGTTCGAAACAAATGCGCATGCGAAAATTTTGCTCTCACGGAAAAGCACAAGGCGATTGGCTAAATTAATTCAAGAATCGAGCCCCGGTTGTATTGTACACGCACCGGTATAAATGCTGTCCCTATCCTTGTGAGGTGCACGCACACAACACCCCTGGACTCTAGTTGTGTGCGTGCACCTCACAAGGATAGGGACAGCATTTATGCCGGTGCGTGTACATAATGACCGCGTTCAGCAGACGCAACTGTTGAGTGAGCGCTCGGTATGATTGGTTAATACTTTTAGATCCAGCCAATCATTTTAAGAAATCATTGGCTGCGTTCAGCAGAAAAAGCTTGTTTGCAACTGCTGTAAAATTCGTGAATCTGATTGGCGTATTCTCTTCATCTTGAGTGAATTAAAGAGCATACGCCAATCAGATTCATAAACTTTACAACAGTTGTAAAGCAGCTTTTTCTGCTTAACCCCTGGTCCACAATCTTGCTTTAAGTAAGCTGTAAGCCTTAAGCCGTAAGAAATTAACCAATTACAGACATTTATTCCACTCACTCTCACCTGCGATTGGTTAATTTCTTACGGCTTAAGGCTTAGTCCCAGTCTACAATAGAGGATTTAAGCCCTATGCTTTAAGAAATTGACCAATCACGGTCAAGTACGAGTAGAATACGCGATTGTGATTAGTCAATTTCTTAAGGCTTAGGGTTTAAATCTCTATTGTAGACTGGGACTTACAGCTTACTTAAAGCAAGATTGTGGACCAGGGGTAATGCAGCCATTGAGCGCTCACTCAACAGTTGTGTCTGCTGAACGCGGCCAATGTCCAGTGAACTCTGTACAGTGAGGAGCAACGATTCGCTGGGTCGTAGTAGTAGTTCTAATTTATCGACGTGATTTACCGTTGGGTCGATAACGATCAAGACGCACGCGACACACAGAAATATGAAAATATGTAAATAACAAGCAGATTTAAAACTGTTTTAACAGTTAAAAGTGCAGAATTAAAACTGCTTTAACTTGTTATTTCAATACTTTCACATTTCTGTGTGTCGCGCGCTTAATAAATACATAATAAATACAATAAATACTGAAAGAAACAGGGGTTATTGCATATGAAAGAAAGACGTAGTCTGCGGTTCTACTTGATGCTGCTAAATATTCCGTAGCGTTCTTCTTCTTCTTCCTCTTAATAAAGAAGACGAATATTTTGAAGCTTCTGCAGCATTAAGTGGACCGTATAAGCGATAAGACAGTTGAGATTTTCAAAATCGCAGTCCTACGTTCTCCAGAATTCTCAATTGCGATTGGTAGATTTGTTTGTAATATTTAAATTTTACTACGTACATACGTTTACTATTCTATGGCTTTTAGGGTGTAGCCGGACTTTACATAGCGCATAAATTGATTGGTCCAGAAAGCATGTGCATAAAGAAATGGAGACCAATGGACGTGCTTGTGAACCAATCAATTTCCAATTCTACAAGGATCTGATTGGTACATATATGTATAAGCACGTGCGTAAGGAAATAGACCAATTAATTTGTCGTATGCACCTATACAAGTTTATACATATTTACCAGAATCATTCGATTGGTCGTTGTCCTCCTTGGTGCATTAAAATGTATATATGTATATAATTTGTATGGATTCGTGTAGCGGCGAAACAGTCCGAGCATGCGTCCGATGCGGAAATGTATCGATATGGCGTGACGCGCGATTAATCGATTTGACCTTGTGGCGCACTTGTTTCATACATATAAATTTATCTGATGTCTATTTTACAATTTACATCAATGCAGATTAAGGCTGACGGCAGGGAGCGATACGTAAAACGCTTAAGACTGTTAAGTTACGATGTAATTCACGCGCCTGCGCGGTACATACTGAAAGAAACAGGGGTCGTTGCATATGAAAGAACGTAGGCTGCGACTATCTTACAATAGTCGTAGATGTAAGGCAAGGCAGGGAAAAATGTAAGTCGTGAAAGGCTATTGTATACGACTCACGTTTTACCCTGCCTTGCCTTACGTTTACGACTAAAGACCCGAAACTAGATTAAACACACGAATAAACTTAAGCGATAAGACTTAAGAATTTCAACCAGTCAGAATTTTCAGCATTGTTTAAATTTCAAAATAGCTGTTTGCGTTTTCGACAGTCATTGATCATTTTCCTCAAGCCTTAAGTTTTACTGCTCAAGTTTTTTTCGCGTTTTCGGGCCTTTAGACAGTCTTAAGCTCGTATCAGATTAGGAATTGAGATTGAGATTAGATTGAAATTTGACTAATCAGAGTAAAGTTTACTAATATCAAGTTTAATAAATTTTACTTCGATTGGTCAAATTTCAATCCGTAACGTCTGATACGAGCTTTAGGCGTTTACGGATCGTTTTCTGCCATCAGTCTAACTTTAACCTCAGTTTAACAGACTTTTCATTTATTTCATCTTTTTCTTACTTATTATTTTTCTTAACTCTTAGAATAAGAAAAAGATAGAAAGTAATAGCGTTTTCGATTTGCTGACTCGACCCGACTCCGAGTCAGAAAATCGAAAACGCTATAAGTTAAACCGAGATTAAAATTAATTTACATCGATAGACGTGAATTGGCTTTTACGGATAGCGAGTTCCATTCGAATCGAGACTTTTAGCGTTTCGATTAAAGGCCGCTTTCGAACTGGCTCATGGCTGACGTGCACAGACAATTTTGCACGCAAATACCGATATACAAATTAATATTTAATTCCTTTTTTTTCCAAGCAAACTTCAACGCGCCGTTGCAATCGCTCTCGATCGCCCGAAGGATAAAGCGTTAACCGCGAAATCAATCAGGAATCGATGAACGCCACGTTATTAAAACAGCAATGGGTAATTGGCTGTTCGCAGGTTTGTGTCCCCCAATGGCTTTTTTTTCTCCCCAATTCGCTGAAGAATCGAAAATCTTTCTCGCGCGTCGGCACCACTGAAATCCGATTAGAGACACTAGGTCACTGTTAAAACATACAAATTTATACGCGCGACGGTGACGTTGAGTTATCAAAGATCAGCGAGGTCGAGGGAAATCAAGTTGTAAAATCGCAAACAGAAATTATGTACAAATCGAATATTTATCGAATATTTACGCGAATGCGCGTTTGACGCCACTGTCTCTCCCTCTTCCTCCGTCCTTCCTCGCCCCTTCCCTCCACTAGAGAACTCGATATAGAGCGAAGGGGAGTCACGTCTCCCCCTCTTTCACGCGCCGTGCTCTATACGCTTTTTACGAGAGAGAGACTGTTACACAATTGCTACAACTTGTTCCAGGCCGTCCAAAAAAGCGACAGGACATGACGAGCCCGGTGGTGATTCCGGCCACGGCTAGGCACACGGCGACGGTAGATATCAAGCTCCTCCTCAGCGGCAATTTTTTGGTTATACCCATTCGCGGTGGTGCGATCCTAATTGATCCTAACTGAATTACGTTTACGCGATGCGAGCTCCTCGTTGCGCCTTTCTCTCTCTCTTTCTTTCTCTTCTCCCCCGGATATCGCTGCTTCATTTCTACGCTCCGGTCGGTTTCCTTCTTTCCTCCGGACGAGTATGCACGTATTCCGCGAGGCGCGGCGGCTGTCGTCTCACAATTAGCGGGAACAATCAAACCGCAGCTCCCCCGAGAACGGAACGCCGGTCTTTCACACTGTGCTACTTTCAGTGACTCGAAATCCAGAGTTTTAAGTTTGAGATTTTAAGCCTCCTTTTTTTTAAAAAAAAAACACCTCCGAAATCAATGCTGTCGTATTTCGTACTAAAAGGCATCTGTGTTTCAGTTAATATTTTTCCATGGTTTGGGTGACACAGGGTGAGTTGACATTCTTAGCGAACCCGGACGCGATTCGCAGAGAGATAAATCTTGTTAGCACTTTGTACGTGATTCCAGGCACGGTTGGGCCAACTCCATGGACGCAGTGCGGTCCTCTCATATCAAAGTCATCTGCCCCACCGCGTACGTGACTGCTAATACCTTTAGATGTCCCACGACTGTGAGTTGGTAACATTTTAATATGCGACTCCGATGGTTTCAGGCCCACGATGCCAGTGACGTTTAACGCGGGGTTCAGAATGCCTTCCTGGTAACTTGAAAATGAACATACGAATATTAAGTTTCGACCGAGTTGAAATGTTGTACGGCCACTGATGCATCCCACGAATCTAGGTTCGATCTGCGCTCTCTGGACTCGAGTGGCCCAGAGGATGAAGAGGGTATACGTACGGCCGCTCAGACGGTCCACTCGTTAATAGCGGAGGAAGTTGCGGCCGGGATACCCACCACGCGTATCGTCCTCGGAGGATTCAGTCAGGGTGGCGCACTAGCCATGTACGGTGCCCTTACATTCCCGGAGCCTTTAGCCGGCATCATAGCTCTATCCGCGTGGCTGCCCTTGCATCAAAAGTTCCCGGCGGTGAGTGTCGTTGTATCTTGCGTGTAATAATGCAGAATAACAGTCGTAATAATTGTTTCCAGGAAGCAATAGGTAATAGAAACACTCCACTGCTGCAATGCCACGGCGATTGCGATCCAATTGTGCCATATAGATGGGGTCAGATGACGGCGTCTCTTTTAAAACAATTCATGACACAGACAGAATTCAAAACGTTTCGAGGAATGATGCACACATCTTCCGAGGAGGTGAGGGAGACCTTCGTCAAATCCTTTCTCGCATTCGAAGAAGGTTTAATTTGCCTGTCTTCTTTTTTTATTGTTTTCACAGGAAATGCGCGACATAAAGAAATTCATCGAGAAGGTCTTGAAGCCGTAATAGATGAAATTGGATATTGGCATTGGCATTTTATTGGCTACTTGAAGCATCTAACTGTACATTACATTGAGGTTATTCCAATTTTGCGATTATTTAATTTTAGTAAATTATACGAGCCTTAAAAGCGTTTAAGTAGAAAGTCGCGTTGAAAATCTTCCAAGGTATTGAGATGCACACAGCGCTACTAGGAAAAATCTATTTACTAGAGGGATATATTTATTTACCACCTTGATAATTTGTATCCGTACGTTCGAACACTTGTCGAGATTTTCATGTACCAAAGCGTTCGTATAGCAATACTACAAATTAATCCATGCGGTCCTCAATCCTTATAGTAAGCATCTATAAATTGGCATTCCTCGGCTTTTTTTCTTATATTTATGATGTCCGTTATGATGTTTACGGTATATGCGTACACTAGATATACATATATTTATAATATGTATATAAGTGCGTATGTATCGAATAAAATACATTGTATTTATTTGGAAGGCCACCGGCGTGGCGATTATTTAGAGGCAGTGCGAAGGTGGTTGATGTTTATTCATTTTTGCGGTTTAAATCTGCGACAATAGTACATTTACAAGTAAATTTATGTCAGATTTAAGATAACGCTAAGTTATGCTAGAGAAAGAGCTTACTGCGTCGGCTCTTAACGAAAACACTTCCAATTCTTTCGCGCCTACATTGCGTTTCGGATAATACTTGTTTTGAATACAAATGAGACACGTCCACGATGCACTTAATTCGCGCATTCGAAGCAGCTGCGAGAGCCTTTTACATTCAAATTTCTATTTCACGTGACTTAGGCCCGCGACGTAACATGAAATGTTGCTGTTGAATCACTTTTGTAGCGAGTATTGTCTAGAAGACAGTGACACGGCCATGTAATCTGTGATTACGCATTGTATTGTCGAGACCCACCAGTCCATCATTTATTATTGGTATAACATGGATCAGGGTTTCCTAAACTATTTCCTAAACAGCGCGATCCTTGGTGCGAACTCTTCAGGAAAATGTCTATTCTTGATACAGTCGTGCGAATTACAAACGTTTGCATCATTGTATGAAGCAGTATACTCCTTTAATACTTTGATTATCAGTTACACGATATAGAAAAGAAATCTTCAAAAAGTAAAACGTCAGTCCTTGTCTACTTCAAGTTTGGGAAATTCTGTGATATTATATGCCATAAAGGTAGCATAGACACAGTATTAATACATTGTAAAATTATATTAAAATGTATATAAAGTTATATGATACTCAGCTAACTTTATTATTATTGAGCATTAACACGCTATCCGGTAGGCAAATAATAACAAAGAACAATAAGCTCCGAGTATTTTTCATGAGTTTTCTTTTTACTACACTTTATAGCTAGCCACGAGGTAGGATATTAGCTCATAAGTTGTGTAACAACTTTTACCAGCATAAATAAAGCATGTCAACATGAATAAGTTGCATAATTATGGCACTAAAGACGAAGTACAAAGTACTAACAGTGTTTCAGTGTGTGGTGAGCTCTTATCTCTTTTTAATAACAGAATGGAAATGGTCGACGTCAGCATGAACCGGCTGTTTTTTTAAATTGAAGGAGATACCTATCTGGTAAACGATCCTCGAGTCCGCGACTTTTTGGAGAGCTATACATACCGGCAAGTAGTTCTAGAAGTGCGTCGTTACGGTGTTTCATTTTCCTATTCTTATTTTTCGATTAGAATCGTTATTTCTGACAAGCGAGTCGGGGGATTCGACGGAACGAGGTTATAACTGGGCGAATCTTGCGAGATCTGAATTGCCCGAAGACAACAACTTGCCAGGATGGCGCACGTAGGCCAGTACATTCTGAGCAGTCTGAAAAATGGAATTCAAAAGGTGGTGCTCAACAAACCCGCCAAGAAGAACGCACTTTCGCCCCAGGTAAACAAATGTGCGCGAAACTTGGAATATTCAAGGTACCCGAGTAATCGCACGTAAAACGTTCCACTCGTTCCTCGCAGATGTACAAGGAATTAACGGCGCTCTTGAACGAATCCGCTGAAAACGACCAGGTATTGTTATTCGCGCTGACGGCAAACGGCGATTTTTTTAGCAGTGGCAACGACTTGAGTGCCACAATGGGAGACGCTAGTCTGACTTCTGCCCGGGCTATAATTAAGTAAGCATCAGAGGAGAGAGATATCAAATTTGCAAGTTTAACAAAAGGAAATTAAGTCGACAAATACTTTGCAGGGAATTCATCGACGCTATAATTATGTACCCAAAGCTGTTAGTGGCTGTTGTAAATGGGCCAGCAATAGGAATAGCGACTACAATATTAGGAATTTTTGACATAGTTTATGCCTCGGATAAGGTGACGAATGATAATTGTTCGGTATGGAAATGTTAGACATGCTGAAAATATTATGCAAATTACAGGCGTATTTTCACACACCGTTCAGCTCCTTGGGTCTTGTCGCCGAAGGATGTTCTTCGTATACATTCCCGATATTACTGGGACATTCTAAGGTACATTTCAATAGCAATATATATATGCCAATTATTACTAATATATCTAGAAGTTTTTATAATAATTCTGGGATTGAAATGTCGATAATACATTGTAAAAGTATTTGTTCAGGCCGGAGATGTGCTATATTTAGGATATAAGCTGACCGCTCAGGAGGCTAATCAACATGGCTTGGTCAGCAAAGTGTACCATCACGACTCTCTTGAGGAAGTATGGAATTACTTGAACATGATATCTACACTTTCCTCACAGGTAATTGTTAATTTCTTTCGACGTACCTACGCTAAATCACGATAATAAAATTACTCGATTCATTTCAGTCAATATTGGCGACTAAGCGTTTGATGAGTAGATGGAAAAGAGAGATACTATTAAAAGTTAATGAGGAAGAAATGAAAGAGCTGAAAACGCTATTTGAGTCTCCCGAGATGTATGAGAGGATTGCAAGTTTCTTGTCGCGAAAAAATAAGCTTTAAAGTACATAAAATATTTTGCTCCTTAAATATTGGATTTAATACCTTGGAATGTATACACAATGGTTTATAAAATATATAGTTTTATAACAGTTATAGCTTTTGTAACGCATGATTTATATAACGCTTCGTTATTTAATGAAATTATGTCCTATGTATCGTTGAATTTTTAAATATGAATGTTATATTGCTACTTACTTCTGTTAACATTATATCCTACAAAGTAAATGTACATAAATTGTAAGCTTTAAATCGTAGTTTTCAATTAGTTAACATAAAATTGAACAACTTATTACCTGCATAACGTCAGATGGAATTGGTTGCTTATAATGATGCCAATCTCGAAGCTGGTTTATAGTTAAATTTTGTTGAGATGACTTATCGTTCAATGTAAATTGATAATCTCGCGTCTCATTATTTTTCTCTTTCAATTCTTCAGAAGGTAAGTGTTCCATCTGGCCGGAACAAGAACAATTCATTAAATCATGTGTTAATGAAATTGTATCATTTGCCAATGTAAATAAATCCTAAAAAGGAAAACGAAAAATTGCGCGTAACGACTTTCAAAGTTACCACATTTTTTAATAATAAAAATACCTTCAAGTATAAAAAATACCTTCAATTCCGCGGTTGATAATTTTAGAGATCCGAGGTGATTCAGATCCACCACAGACTCACTCAAACCGGCTTTGCTAATTTGTCTTTGATATATTTTTTCTTCTATTGTCCCAGTGGTCAAAAATCTATTTTGATTTCAAATTTGTTCACGCAAAATTACGTAAGATAAATAATGTATTACTCAACGATGTTAAAATTGTGCAAACCTATAAATGTAAACATCCTTCTTCTGTCCATCTCTCCAGATCCTTGCCATTGCTTGCACATCAGATGCAGGATTCCAATCGGAATCAAATAACACAAGTCTAGATGCGCCAGGTAAATTCAAACCGACACCACCCGCCTTTGCACTTAACAAGAGAATTTCTGCAAGCATTTTTTTGCGATACATTAATTTTTTAAGGACATCGTACGAGCGCAAGACACAATTGTGTCTCTTGATGTTTGCAGAACTTACTGCTGTCATCGGTTCGCGTATTAAACTGCTCGGTAATCTTTGATCGTTTAGAGGATGAGGTAGTACCATCTAATCTTAAGAATTTTAATCTTTCCATATTGCAGATGGTCCCAAGAAGATCAAGCGTTCGTGTGTAATAGGAAACCAACACCAACTTCTCGTCAGTCTTTTTCAGATTTCTCATTAATGCCTGTAGAATTGTGACTTTGCCACAATATTCGGTGAAGTTTTCGTCGCGTTTCATTTGCGACATAAATGACGCCTTTGACAAAGTGTCATGTAACACGCTCCCCTTTTCGTTTACGAACAGATTTGGATGGTTGCAAATTTTCTTAAGAGCAGTAATAATGGACAAATGTATGTTACTCTTGTCCTCTAGACAAATCTTGTCGAACCAAGCGTCGGTAACGAGAGAATATAAATCTCTTTGTTCCTTGGACAAAGAGCAAAACAGGACTATTTCATATTTGTGCGGCAGGTACTTGTTTATCGTTGTCTGCGTACGTCTCAGAATGAAAGCTTTGGTGCGTTCATATAATTCTGTGGATCTCTCTTTTCCCAGAGCGATAACGTCATCATCGGCGTAAGGACACTGAGATGCAACGACAGGTTCCTCGTAATAATGCTTGTACTCGGTAGGAGTCCCAAGAATGCCAGGATTAATAAAATCGATCAGTGTGTAAAATTCTTTTAAGTCATTCTGTATGGGTGTGCCCGTTAAAATAATTCGTTTCCTACAATCCATTCCGTGTAGCAGCTAAAAAATACATAAAAGGACATACGACTACTCATTACTTTACAACATTAATAATATAAATGTTGTCAATAGTGTATGTCAAGCGGGTGATTACCTTTGCTGCTTTCACATTGCTATTTTTCAGCCTGTGGCCCTCGTCACATACAATCAAATCAAAAGCGATTTCGCTAATCTCCGTATGGCATTTTACGAACATTTCATAGCTGATGATCATCACCGAATTTCTCGGATGAGCTTTAAAATCTTTGAGCCTGTTCTTTCCGCTCACAACATACGGCGACATCCTGTGGGAGCCCAACCATTTTATAAATTCCTTTTCCCAGTTATTGCACAAGCTACTAGGTGCTGCTATTAACACGCGTTTGACAATCGGATTGCCGTATGGACCCTTTTTCAGCATTGTCCAAATTAATGCGATACATTGTAGGGTTTTGCCGAGGCCCATTTCATCAGCCAAGATCGCGCCGAAGTAATCTGGCACTCTCAGTCCCATTAAGCATTCGTAAAGGAACACAATTCCATGGCGTTGATGTTCTCTAAATTTCGCCACTAAACAAGAATCAACCGAGACTTCCTGTTCTTTCAGGTCCGTCCATTCAATAGAATTTAAATATGGCATCACTAAGGGCTCACTATTCAATGCCAGTCCTTTAATATAATTTACTTGAAGTTCAATTTATTTAAATCAAAGGTTAACTAATAATTAATCCGTTATAAATTTGTAGGACCTTTCGTGGATGAAAACAAGGGCACAAATGCACGTGTCGAAGGTACCTTGGCCTTGTTTCTTAACAATTCCTCTACCGTCTCCTCAAGACTCTTCTCTGGTACAAACAGCTCTTGCGACACCTGATCCACGATCTAAAATCAACTTCATTAGACCTTTTTCACGTGCTGCATAAATGAACGTTAGTGTACGCTCTTACTTCAACTTGTTTGTTTCCTACAACCAATCTGGAGCCTTCTATCGCATTACTTGGATGGATTGTACCTCTTCCCAAAACATTACCATCCAAATCCTATTGCGTATATCAAAAGCATTATAACAATCTTCAAATTAAAAGACGCGTAATTAATGTAGCGATTACCTTAAGAATCGCCGTTTTGCCGGTGACTTCTAGCAAACCATCGCTGTCCCATGTTTTGTGCTTCTTCGAACTTACTTTGCCGTACATCACGTTGAATATACTACATCAATATTTATTTATAACGCAAGAGATAAAGATCAATCTTTTAACATTTACTTATCAAACAGTTACCTCTTTATCTTCGCTTCGGGTGAATCGGTAGACTCTTTCTTCTCGTCAACTGTAGCACTTTCTTTCCTCTCCGGTGACACAAATGCACCACGTATGGCAGATGTTTTAGGTTTTTTTCGTAGCGGTTTCTCCGCTGCCACGTCGGAATTCTTCTCCGGTACAGGTAGATCTTGTGATGTCTGGTCTAGAATCTAAAATTAACTTTGTCAGATTTTCCACAAGCGGCGTAGCGTAAACGAGAATCAATGCTCCCTTACTTCTATTTGTTTATCTTTTATAATTAATCTGGAGCCTTCTGCGACGTTGCTTGGATTGACTGTAGCTCTCCCCATAACGTTACCATCCAAGTCCTATCAGAAGCGTTAAAATATTAAGAAATGTTTACTGATTTATTATTGCAACTGTTAAAAAATGAATGGATGTCCTGAATTACCTTAAGAATTGCGCTTTTTCCAATTACTTCCAGCAAGCCGTCGCCGTCCCACGTTTTGTGTTTCCTCGAAGATATTTTGCCGTACATCACGTTGAATACGCTGTAAGAGAACAGTGTCTGTTTACAGCAAGTAAAATCGTGGTATTAATCAGCTCTGAAGACACTTTTAAAATACTCACATTTTTGCCGTTGCTCGGGGCGAATCAACGACCGGCGTTTCTTTCTCGCGTACCGGCGAAATGACGTCTCGTTTCCTCGATGGATTACTCTCCGCGTTGCCGACCTCATTTTCTTGAGTCACCGCGAACAAGTTCAAAATCTGTAAGTTATTCCGGGGAGGTTTTTCCGTCCAATGAATGGTGCTCTGCGCTTTTTCGTGACGGATGGATACCTTGTTCTCCTCACTTTCCTCGGTGCTTGGTCGCGGTTCAACGATCAGAGGGGACGTGAATCCCTTCACCGGCCTATTCCGATACATTATCAGACTTTCGAGCAACAACGTACGCGCGGCAATCCAGATTCCAGCGACCGGCCAGCTCGTCCGAAGTGTCCGAACTCCGAAGTCCGAAGGCGCGAAACCAGAGAGACCGCTGCGGGGCGCTGCGTGCGTCTCTGCTGGTAAAAAGCCTCGTCTACATAGAAGTCGTAAAGTCGTAGTCGTAAGAATAATCGACTGCGATTGGTCAATTTCGTCAGACACATAAGAATTGACCAATCATAGCCGACTATTCTTACGACTACGACTTTACGACTTCTATGTAGACGAGGCTTCATGGCACCATCACCGAGTGCGAACAGATCACTACAGTTATTTGGGGAGCAACTTCGCGCGGCAAGTCCAAAAGTTTTGGGAATCCGTACGGCCGGCGAATTTCACGGAGAATGGCGTTCTCGCAGTCGCATCAGCAGGAACTGATTGAATTGGCCGAGATAACGGGCATCTCCACGGTACCCGGCGTATTCCGGTAAGACGCTCCGCGGCGATTTGTCGACGATGAAATCCAGCCGACATAACCTCCACGCGCGATTTTATCGCGACATTCTCTCCGCTTTGTAGCATCGTGTTGGAATTACTGGCGTTGCAAGTATCTCCGGAGGACATTTACACGCTTCTCAAACAAATCTCGAAGAGATCGCCGAAACCCCTGAACCGGCGGGCGACGAATGAGGACGCGAATGCTCCTGGCTTGTCTAAGAGGAAGCCATAGTTGTTTATTCTTTTAGATCGACTGATTGGACAATTAATGTCCTTAATTACATACTTCTGTAAATGAAATGTACATATTTATGTAGATAAGAATGTATAACTTGTAAATTTGTTGGCAAGTCCGGTATGAAAAGATGTAAATTTTAATTTAACAATTTGTGCTTTTCCATCGTATTTACTTGTACTCGAGAACTAGTCATTTTTCATTCAATAATTCAATAGTCAATAAACTCAAGTAGGACCCTCGAAACTAAACAATATATGTGAACATGTCTAATGCGGGTCAACAAGGCAAGATGTAGGTAGCCCGACTTGTAGATCTTCAAATCTTTCAGAAAAATCGTGAATCTTTATACCGTTTTTTTCCACATTTGTACTACGCGCCAAATTGTTTTTCCGAACATAACAGTTTGTCTTTAAACGTGGAATAATTGTCGATCAATAGTCAATGATCCTTGATTACAATGTAGAAACTTGTGTACGCACAAAAGTATAATCATATTTTTTTGCAACCTTTTGTATCTGACAGCAATGTTTTGATTTTATTAAGATAGTCTAATCAGTAAGCGAAAGGGTCTATATATTAGATTTATTAATTTCGTAATAAAAGTCTAATAACATTTTCTATAGGAGAGTTTATGTATATAAAACTAATTTAAAGTCCTTTGTAGTGTTAACCTTCGTTCTTAAACTTGACTTTTATATCGCAAGCAGCCTTCTCTCGCCAGTTTGTCCGCCATCTCGTTACCGTAAATTCCTGCATGTCCGTTCACGTGATTCTAGAAAATTTAATATCTCATATTTCTCTCACGATACAGCACAGTACACTTAATTACAATCACAATTTTACATGTATATACAGTACCGGCCAAAATTATATTACCTTTCGATTTTTTTTGGCACAACTACGTTTAAAGTGTACGATGAAAAATTCGAAAATTGTAGTGTATTTTGTCAAATTTAATTACCCTTCGTGTACATACACTAGGAATCATCGATGCCTTCCCATATCATTTTAGGCACAGGTAGAACATACATTTTTCATGTATGCAGTGTCGGTTTTAGCAACATTGGCGCAAGATTATCGTGGTGCCCATTCAAATTCAAGGGCTCGAAATTCTTGAGAAAGAAAAGACAGGGTGATAATGTCGAACGACCAACTCCATTTTATTTTTTATTTTAGGGAATCTCTCTCACTCTCAAACTAGGTGAAACCAGGCAGCGGCGCCCTTACAGATTTGACGCCCTGGGCGATCGCTCAACCGCGACCCACCCTAACGCCGGTACTGCGTGTACGTATATGCAATATGTATAAATGCGTTTATATGTACGCAAATTCATGTGGAAAGGCATCGGTGATTCCTAGTGTATGTACAAGAGCACTGTATTTTTAAGTTTCTCCCCCTAGGGGAACGCAAACAATGGACCACACTGTCATTTGGCACAAGATGCACCTGGCATCAGGTATCTACTGTAAAACTATGAACACATTTGATGTAAAATCAATTAGAAAATGAAGAGGCCGTTAAGGACCGGGCATAGGTGCAAGTAGCCAATTAAATTAATAAGTGAATCCATATACATTTGATGTATATCTTGACGAAAGCTATGCTCAGGAAACCTAAAGGTGATATTATTTTAACCGGTACTGTATATGATATACTGCTGAATTTGATTTCTATAAGACTGGAAGAAATTGCTTGCCCAAGCAACGGTCAAGGACTTCAATGCCTCCTCCATTTCCAGGAGCTCCTTTTTGTTTATGACCGGCTTGTCGCCCGCTGTTTTCCATCCTCTTCTCTTCCAACTCGGCATCCACTGCGTGATGCAGGAGATGAGGAATTTGGAATCGGTATTGATTTTCAGCTTCTTGACGCCCGCCTTCTTCGCCTGCCTCGCAGCTGCCGTGACGGCCTGAATCTCCGCATTGTTGTTGGTAGCTCGTCCCTCCACCGGTTCAGATACGTTTCTATAAAAGTTATCAACTACATTATATCACGCGTATTCATTGAATTGCGACAGAGACAATAGACCGAGACTGAAAAATGACACGTACAGGGGATGATTGTCTTGGAACCAAACGCCGATTCCGGCTCGCGCGTTCTTGTACCCGTTTGAGCTGCACGCGCCATCCGTGTAAACGTTGACGTAGCCATCTTCATCCACGATAAGGTTCGCCTACGTAATCCCAAATTTGTCAAGTGCAACAATTTAACAATTTACTCTTGTCTACAAAAGCATATGAATCTCGGAAACCATAGGCTTGTTTTCTGTTCCTACACTAGTGAACTAGTGCAATAAATTGGAGTAAGACAAGCATATTTTTTCTCATTCTAGCTTACTGTTCAACAGTGCAGGAACAGAAAACAAACCCCATATCCCATAAAATTAAAAATATCGTTGAATTTCATGTGCGCTCCGGTAATAAAACCGATGAGAAATGGCGCCTTAGTTCAGTTTCTGAGAGAATTCACGATATTTCAAATTGAAAATATCGTGGAACTTAATAATATGCGCTCCGGTATTAAAATTGATAAAGAAAAAATGGAGTCGATTAGCTTCCGAGAGAATTCACACATTTCCTGTGATACACTGTTCGTTTCAAACCTGACACCGAGTTGAATTGTCCGAACCTTCGGGCGTCACTTTTCTCTTTTTGCTCGGCTGTTCGTTAGTATTGTCAATTGTCGATAAAGCTCTCTTTGAAACTGACAATAACGATTTTGTCGGAGCCACCGCAGACTGTTTACCACCAAGGGCGAACAGTTGTTTCGGCAGAGCCTGAGATCTGTGGATTAAAATATTAGCTTTGAATAATATTACTGTAATGAAATTTCTACGTCAGTAACTTCACAACTGTTTTAAAGGAAAAGCTATTAAAGTTTACCTCACAGATTTAACAATTTCCGACGAAACGAGGCCGCTCCTGGCAGAACTCGCCCCGGCTGGCGAGGAACGCTCTTTTATGAAGTTTTGAGCCTCGCTCTCCGTCGCAAATTTCTTATATATCGAGCCAGGAAACTTGAAGACCTGGGTGCTGCACTCGTCCCTATCGAAAGCAGAAACTCTTATTTCGAGGCTTTCGCCGATGATTTCTCAATTGTTTAAACTTGTTTCCTTACCATGTGGCGTAAATTCCGGGTTTTCGACCCTTGGCTACCGCGTAGTAAGGCATTTTGCTTAAGAAATAATGCCTCGTTAGAAATATGAAATTTAATTTCATCAATTTGCTCAATATAACCGTTTATTCGGGAGAGGTCATATCTCGGCTAATACGTTTCCACTTTTACTACTAAATAACATTTAACGCGCTACTTTTAGGATATCCTGGCAAAGAAATTGAAAACACCTTTTAGAAGAACCTTACACCAGTAATTTTCGTGCACCTTACAAATATATATCCTGTGTAATAGGAATAACTGGGAGTGCAGGTACGTACATCTGTAAAGAATAAAAAGTAAACAATTAAGATGCATCTTGAAAAAATTATGGGACACTTGTCTCCATGAGCAGCTTGTTTTCTCATATTAAAGTTTGCAGCTGCATTATTATTAAGCCTAATCTACAATGTGCTCTCTGCGTCTAGAAACATTCTATTTCGTAGTTAATGTATACGTTTACAAAATTTATGCAAGTTGATAAATTTTATATTATACATTGTATAATCGTACATTGTTGACAAATTTGTTGAGCGTTTTGATCTGTTTATATAAAATGGAATGTTTCTAGACGCAGAAGGCACATTGTAGATTAGACTTTATAGTTGCTAATTAACGCTTGCATAATTTTTAGACGAAACTGCAAGTGAGATTAGTTTGCCTACAATTTTATGTTCTTCTCGTGACTTACCTTTGCTCATATTTGTCTCGTTGATCGTAGGATAAATTCACAGCCAATTTGCCCGAGGAAAGAGGTTATAAATCGTCTCCTCACACCCCAAGCACTTTGCCTTTTCTTCCTCCTCATGTAATATTTCTCATTTTAAAGAGAACAGAGCTCTAAACTCCGAAGTTGTGAATAAGGCCAAGAGAACACTCGACCAAACGTTACAATCGTTACAATTGATCACAACACGCGAGAACCAAAGATTGAGAGACACTTCAGGTTTGTTCTTTGCAGCTGCGTTGCGCCCTTCTTCTTCTACCACTTGTAGTTGCGTTGTTTCTGATTTTCACTCAAAATGAGATAATTATATAATTTGCGGAGAAAAAGATAGAAGCTATATGGAGAATAAATGCATTTCTCCCATATGTACACGCACCGGCATGAATGCTGTCCCTATCCTTGTGAGGTGCACGCACACAACTAGAGTCCCTGTAGTTGTGTGCGTGCACCTCACAAGGATAGGGACAGCATTTATGCCGGTGCGTGTACACACGAGAAATGTATTTAAAACTCGACTGAAAGGTACGTTTTATTTGGCGCTCGTAGCGCACGTGGCATTATTCATCCTTGTTCAATATTCGCCAAGCAACGAGGACGATCCATCGCGAGCGATAAATGAAATGTACGCGCGCACCCTCGCTTGGATTTTAAATAAGTTTCTCGCGTGTGTACACGCATTTGATATCTTTTCTTTATTTTTTGGAAAGACAATTTCGAATAGTATAATTAAATAATATATTGATCTGAAATTATTTGAATAATAAGATTTATAGGCAATACAAACCTTGTCTGTTTTTATATACATTTATTAACATGAAGCTGCAATAATCGTACAATGCTATACACCGTTATGAAAAATACAACAATAACGTAACATTCTTATATAGGATAACTTCTTTAAAAAGAATTATATTCAACAAAGACAGAGCGTGTGTTAGGCTAAAGAGAAAATGTATAAATGATATCAACGATAAATATAAATCTCAATGTTAAGCGTGAACACAAATATCGAGAATAGAAATATAATAAATAATAATTTCGTATGCTATTATGTCAACTGGTCGTCACAACACGCACGGGAAAAAAAGATGTTCGCGCGTTATATTCATTCACGCAACAAATGTGTCGCCACGTACGGGCTTTTCAAATGCTCGTTAAAAGTCGTCCAAGATGGAGAAATGCAATATAAATAAGTGCAGGTTTGATCGCCGAAACATATCCCTGGTAAAATCACAAGTTCCTTTTATCGTGGCGGACTGAAATGCAGGTCGAAGACGTGGTCCAAGGCAGAGAGTGGACCTACTTAGCGATACTATGCTAGAACTTGCTCCAAGTTCTAGTTTTAAAGGCCTTGATCCAAGTTCTAGTTCCGAGAAATGTGTATTCCATAAAAGCTGCAAGTTGATTGGCTATACATTTCTCGGAACTAGAACTTGAA
>NW_011967221.1:1952045-1958821 GCF_000949405.1 Vollenhovia emeryi
TCAAGTTCTAGCATCGTGGACACAGGCCTCAAGAAATGTGTAGCCAATCAACCTGCAGCTATTCCATAAAAGCTGCAAGCTGATTGGCCACACTATTTTCGGAAATAGAATAACTTGGACCAAGTTCTAGCATCGTGGACACAGGCCTTAAGATGACTTCAGGAGAACTGTGCCGTATGGAATCCTTCGCAGATTTAACAGCGCAGAATCCGAAACGTATTATTTCTCTTTCGCGAAAAACAATCTTATTTCTACGCTTCCGAGAGCGTAACATACATTACATTGAAGAGAGCAAAGTCTTTTTTTGTTTGGAAGATGAGCGGGGCTTTTAAAAATCATATTACCGATAATATAATAATAATAAATCCGGAATGCTAAATCGCCTCGTAGGCCACATCGACGCCGATTCTCGTGATCGAGCCGTTCAAAAATTCCTCGAGCTCGTCCCGCTCTCGATCTTCCTTCGTTCGATGCGACGAGCGTTTCTTCTTCTTCTCCGTTTTCTCCGTTTTCTCTTTATCCTTATCCTTGTCCTTCGACTTTTTCTTTTTCCTCTTCTCCTTCTCATCCCCCTGGAATCGGCAAAGAAATAAATAATAAGTTCACAACTCGGATAATCCATCACGATAACCGAGTACGCTCTTGTTTCTCTATGTAGCTCAGCCGAGGATTGTCTTTTTTTTCTCATTATTGAAAACAATTACCTTCTCTTTGTGTTTCTTTTTCTCCTTCATCACCGGACTACTGGCATTGGAACTCACGTGGCGTGTACTAGTGTCATCGAGCAGCTCCAAGTGAACATTGGAACTCGTCACGCTGACGTCCAGACTCTTGTCGCTCAATTCCAGTCTGTCCTTCCTGGTACTGGTACTACTCACATCTTCGCCCCCTTCAGGACTCTGCCGCCACTTGGAATCCCGTCGTAACCAGCTGTCGAAAGCGTCTGAGCTTATGTCTGCCTGCTCGTTCGATTCATATTCATTTGAGATACGCAATTCTTGCTCTATAGAGGAGACAGAGTCGCGTTTCGTGACTTCTTTTGGCTTCTCGATATTTATCTCCGGACCTGATAATGATTCTAATTTGTGCTTTTGTTTGGACAGCGGATTCTCTGCTAATTTTGGCTGTACGGGAGAGGCTACTTCTTCGATGGACGACAAGTCATCCTCGTAACCGGCTACCAGAGGATTACCAGTCTCCATGTCACTGTGTGAACAAAATTATATTATTATACTGATTACAATTGCGACGATACAAAACCAAAAATAATTCCCAATGTGAATATAGATTGTGTTTATAATATACCAAAGAATTAAATTATATTAATTGAAAAAACTGCGCGGGAAGATAAAAAGGTAAATAGAAACAAATGTTTTGTCTTTTAAGAAATAGTAACGATAATTTTATAGACAGACTTCTTTTAATATTAATAGAAGTGTTTGTCGTCACAATTAAAAATCCTTAATTATTAAAACAAATTTGTACAAAAGAACCCAGACAGCACAGATGTCCTGAAGACGTTTTAAAGACATCCTCTGGACGTCCTTATGTCCTAAGAATGTTCCCAGGACATCCATAGGATATCGTGTGCTGTCTGGGAAAAGGCAATTTGCTTTGCGAGTATAAAGCACAATTAATGTTCTGCTTGCATTTTTTTAAAATATAGGATAGTTTGAGATAGTTTTAGATAGCTCTGCGCCTACCTCTCAGACTCCGCGTCTTCTTGAGAAGGCGCAAGGGGATCTGGCTCTGGGGTGAGGGAGTTGGAACTTAGACCTTCCAAAAATGACTTGTCCAGCATCCCGTCCGGCACGAAGTCTTCAACACTAGTCAACGGTGCGTTCAAGCTAACGTTTTTTATATTTGGCACTTTTCCGTCCGTCTCGTCTTCCTTCTTGTGACCGAAGATCTTGGACATGAGCGACGACGATCGATTGAGCGAGTCTTTCTTCTCGACGCTGTTATTGGCAGATTCGGCCGGTTTGGCCGCTTCTATTTTAGCAGCGGAACTTTGCGAAACGGACGCTGTCGCAATCTGCGACGTTTTCGTAGAGCTAGATACGTTATCCGATGTGCTCGCCGCAGAGCTCTCCTTCCTCGGTAACGACTTGATCTCCAAATTTTTCACCGGGATCGGAGTTCCGCCGCCGATCGGACCGGGCATCGAAGTCGACCTTTTGACTTCGCCGGCGGCATTCGTGCCGGAGGATGCGAGGTGGTAGTTGCTCGCGGACGACGGGACATTTGAGACTAGATTGCTGGCGGACACCGAGTCGGCGAGGGCTCTTCTACGATTCACGAGATTGTCTAGGAATTTGTTGTAGTCAGCGTCGTCGCTGTCCTGGAAGAGATCGAGCTCTTGGATAGTCAGACGCGTCTCCTCCTCGTTGGTTTCGAGCTGCTTCAGCAGTGTCTCGCGCTGCAGCTGCAGAAACGGTAGGTTAAAAAATTTGTGCAGCAACTTTAGGCCGAAGCCATTTCGCATCGACGACTCCGCATATCTCACCTGTAACAGTTCACGTAAATTCAGAATTAAACGAACTGCCCTAGTTGTAACAGAGTTACGAATATTGCTCGATATAAATTACATAAGTTTTCTTTTCAAGGAATTGACTAGTAAAGTCGAGTTAATAAAACATGGTTTATATTTTTCTTCAAAGATTTCAAGATTTAATTCTCTCTTTTATTATATGTAGAAAGCCACGGCGTTACCAAAACTTTCATCAAAGCACGACGGTTTAACATAGTAT
Source organism: Vollenhovia emeryi (assembly GCF_000949405.1). NCBI lineage: Eukaryota > Metazoa > Arthropoda > Insecta > Hymenoptera > Formicidae > Vollenhovia > Vollenhovia emeryi. Next base: position 1,954,796 of record NW_011967221.1, read on the forward strand.
CGCGATACTAAACCATTCAAATTGCCAGATATGGTCAACCAAATTTGATGTTGTTAATTTTTGCTGGCGACCCTGAAGAATTTCTGATCAGTTTAAGGCAATTAAGTTGAAGCTTTTTTTAATTCACCGCTGGAAAGAAACATTCACTGGCGATGCACGATAATTATTACATCGATAGTTGTGTCAATTACTTGTGCCGTTCTCTCGTGCAGCGAATCTATGAAGTACGTGACGTGATCCGCGGTGACGGTTCTGTGATGCGACATGTCGCAGTGGTTGCCGAGGACAATGACCGGTATGTGGCCGGGGATCTTGGGCAGCTCGCGTTGGACGTAATCGAACGTCCAGTTCTTCGTGATGTCCATCACGATAATGACTCCGTTGGTGCCCTTGTAAACGTCGAGGAACTCGGCGTCTAGCGCCGGCTCCTCGATCGCGTTCTCCGCGCTCGCCGGCGCGTTATCCATCTTCAGACCCTCCAGCTTCCGCCGGCGCCTGCCGCGATCTACGACATCCCACACCTCCACCTTCACCACGTCGTCGGTGGCCTTGTAATTCCACTGTATACTCGCCACTTGTATCTCTTCCGTGGGTATATACTCTTCGATAAACTTTTGCCCCTGCAGTCTATAGAATAAACATGTCTTTCCTACATTCCTGTCCCCCTTTATTATTATCTTCACTAAAAATAATGCGTAAAGTTTGGGTTACAACTGGTGCTCCACTCCATCGCCTACGTCTAGGGTACACGCATTCGCTTACTGTTGTATTGCACGCCCTTCGCAAACTTCCTCTGAAGATTCGTCGGCATGGACTGGTGGGCCGGCCTGGGAGACGCATTGCCGACTCCGTCAGACTTCCCGGTTAATCTCTTAATGGCAGAAAACATCGTTCCTCAAAGAAGCATCAGTTCAAGGAAATTAACTCTGACGTTTAAAAAGGTGAACCGACCACGAACACCTGTGGAAAATATATTAGATATAAAAAATAGAACGGGAGTAGCAGAAGCACTTGTAAAATAAGTAGCATATTTTAATCGTATTTTTATATATTAAATAAAAGACGATTGTCGGTGGACACTTGGCGGTTTACGGCGCAAACTAAAAACATATTGCGAATGATGGATGATAGATAACTTAATTGCTCTACATGATAACGGCGTCGATGAATTCTGTCTACATTGTTACTCATAAAGCGCCGTATTCCCCCTCGAAGTGGAGAGAGGAGATACGCGCAAGCATCGAAACGATTAAAACCCACGCATCCTCGCGAACGAGGCCCAACGTTCTAACCGAAACTGAATTTCTTCCCACAGCGTCGTCGGGCGAGTCTGCGGCCGGGACTATCCCAGGGACGATTCGTCGGAGAATCGCGCTTACCGCACGTGTCACACGCCCCGAGCTCCGCGGACGAAGCCGGATCTCTCGCCACTGGACGCGACTCACGCGACTCCGCTCTGAGACAGCTGTCATATATGCAGCAGCTGTTTCTCTCTCTCTGGACGCCGCACAGTTGGCAGCGCCGACGCGATCGCTCTCGACGTGCCTAGAGACCCCCCTCTAATTAGAGTCTGGCCATATCGCCGGTAAGGTTAGTATCCGCCATTTTTCGTCAAATTCCTGCGAGAGAGACAGATATGCATATGTGTCATAGAACTTAAGCCTCGTGTCCACGATCCAAGAACTGTGTCCAAGTTCTAGCTCCGAGAAATATGTAGCCAATCAACCTGCATCTTGTACGGGAAAGCTGCACGTTGATTGGCTACAGATTTCTCGAAACTAGAACTTGGACCAAGTTCTAGCATCGTGGACATTGGGCTTTTAAGGCCTGTGTCCACGATGCTAGGACTTGGTCCAAGTTCTAGCATCGTGGACACAGGCCTTCTAGCCCAATGTTCACGATGCTAGAACCCGGTCCAAGTTCTAGTTTCGATAAACTAAAACTTGGACCAAGTTCTAGCATCGTGAACATTGGCCTTTACGGAAAAGCTGCAAGTTGATTGGCTACACATTTCTCGAAACTAGAACTTTGACCAAGTCCTAGCATATTGCACATTCAGATTTGTACTTGCTAAATATTGTGGGGACGCTAAAATAAAATATAAAAGAGATATATGTATGTCGAGCTTTAATTGTATCTAGAAAATAATTTATTGCTAAAAATTACAAAAATATCAGATCGCTACACGCCGTGAGTATCACCGCTCGACTCCATCGCAGCTTGATAGAGCAAAGGTCTCAATTCCTCTTGCACCAGGGAGTGCTTATTACCGTGCGTTATCGTCAGCACCGCGCTCGCTTTATTCAACGCCCTGAGCCCTTCTTTCGGTTTTCCCAGGTGCAATTGTATCTTTCCTGTCGTGAGATACAGCAATCCCGTCAGAGGGTGTATCTCCCCGTAGTACATTCTGAAAAAGTAACGAAATGCTCAACTGAGATTATTAATTTTATATTTTAATAAGATTCATAAGGTTTACACGTTTCGCATCAATTATTCTCAGCTAACTATAGCCAGGTATACACTCTGATAACTTATCGCAATGCTGTGATAAGTAAAATAAGCGAATGTAAAAAGTGAAGACATTAATGTTAATACTTTGCATAAGTAAGCACTTACAAATATCCTGGTACGAGTTCGTTTCCATAAAACTCCGCATCTTCCCAACACTCCAGATTCATAGCCGCGATATGAGCCATTTCCAGAGTACGGACGTGTTGTATATTAAACTTGTGCATTACACCCTTCTGCTTCTTCAAGCATATCTTACTAACGTCAAGATCTATTGCCATTAATAAGGAAATATCGAGTGAGATTTTAGTATTGTATGGAACAAGGGTGTTGCTTAAAAATTTCATGTCTCTGTTAAGATAAAATAATGTTTCTCTATGTGAACATTAAAAGGATACAGGCCATAGTTTTCATCTTTTCCAAGTGATGAGCGGTAAAATCGACGACTTCCCGAAATGTCTGCTTAAACTCTTCCGATATTCTCGCGCCGCATTTCCCGCATTCGTCGGCTTCAACCGAACACGGCGAGTCGCACGACGAGCTCGGGCACGCGGCCGCCTCGGCCATTGGTTCCTCGCTTTTACATCTCTCGCAATCGCACCAGAAGTAGTACGAGCTGTGCAGTTCCTCGCGCCTGTCCTTGTTAGAATTGAGCAGATCCACGTACGAGATTCTTATCTGCGTAAAATCAAATCATTACACAAACGCACAGCATTTTCCAAGTACATTAATCAGTTTTTAATCGCGGACCGAGGGGTAAACCGCTGAAGGCATCGGCGGTGTACATATTTGCGGCATTTTTCGGGCATTAGGCCTTGCTGGGGGCATTAAAACAAGATAAATAAGATACAGCGATACCCACTGGGCATTAGTAGGCATAGGTGTACACGATTTTGGTCAGCGGTTCATCCTTTGTCGCAAACTCGTGAGAGTCATAGGACAATACAAGTCAAATGCTTCTTGACCATTGAAGTTCGCATCTTTGTCAATGCTTGCCTGCGACCAGTCCAAAGAGGGCAGATCCGTCACTGTCCTGACGACGATGGTGGTCCCCTCGAAAACGGCGACTGCGTTGGGCCTGCAACTGTGATCCATCACAGACGCTCCCAGGTAAATGCCAACTCCAATGGTGTTCATATTGACGTCTAGTATGTTGAAGCTGTTGGTGCACATCCTGCCGTAAATGCCCATCAGCTCGGCGACGTTGGGCATGTTTGCCTCGCCGAGAAATTGAAGCAGGACTCCGTACAACGTGGTGAAATGTACCTGTCGCTTCGCGTCCGCTTTTATGTCCGAATAATCTACAATCCGGAGATACGAGTTTTATATTTCTTCCTCCCCTCAGACCGGTATTCACAGTCAGATCTTATGCTCAAGCCCGTCTTGAATTCATCTAAACGTTACAGAACATTTCACTGGCTACGGGAGTATCTCAAGATGATCCTAAGACGGTCTTGAATACACGATCTGAATATTGGTTGTCTTTAAAGCCTTGTGTCCACGATTCAAGAACTGTGT
>NW_011967221.1:1959364-1963924 GCF_000949405.1 Vollenhovia emeryi
CCAAGTTCTTGGATCGTGGACACAAGGCTTAAAGGCCTGTGTCCACGATGCTAGAATTTGATCAAAGTTCTAGTTCCGAGAAATGTGTAGCCAATGAACTTGTAGTTTTTATGGAATAGCTGCGAGTTGATTGGCTACACATTTCTCGAAACTAGAACTTGGACCAAGTTCTTGGATCGTGGACACAAGGCTTAAAAGAAAGGCAGGGAAATCTTTACGGGACATTAGATCCTTGAACTTCCTGAAGCTCTTCTCAGTGTAATAGCCCGCCTCGTCGGCCCCACCTCGATTGAGCTTGAGAATTATACGCGCCATGAGCCGGGCTGCGTCCGGCAACACTCTCGGCGATACCTTGTCGAGATGCGCGCACTCCGCCTTGTGTATCCGCCACGATTCCCTCTGGCAATTGCGGTCGCAGTAATAGACGTACTGGCAACCCGAGCACTTGGACAATTTCCCGCTGCAACGATAAATCGCACTACACTCGTCAGGCGCTCCAAGTGGCACACACGCATGCATTGACATTTCACAGTGATTTTACTTGTACAGAAAAGTAATTCGCACTAAAGTAGCCAATTTAAAATAGCCGAGAAAATCGCAGAACGAGTGCCGCAAGTTTGCGAGCTACTGTTCTGTACCTCCTCAGACAATTGTCACATCGAGTAGTCCTGTGCTTCGAGCCAAGAACGAAGACGAATGGTCTGCCCGTGAAGATCGTCGTTCCTCTTTTCACGCCGCTCATTTTTCAAGCACAGGCGCGAATTACATTTACGAAACATCCGCTTCTTCCGCACGTGAGGCTTCGAAAGCGAGACCCAACCTAACCTCGTTGCTCCCGCTCTCGACGAACGAGACACCGGTGTTGTTCCTAACCTCAAACTTTTAACGCGATCTGTTGCGTTTCTCGGTGCATTTTTCTTCGATGGGTCACATCCGTGGCGTAACATCTCACGATTGAATCCAAATTATATAACAGGATATTTTTTTTCTTTACAAAAGTTATCTTTAAATAATACGGCAACAGTAGATTTTTAATTCAAACAGCCGTTCCTGGCAATTTGTACACTTACGATTTTTGTGCCGAATATATCTCGTTTGTTCTTCAAGTGGGTATGTCGAAATATTCATTATGTAAAAAATTCAATTCGGATAATTCGAATGAGGGATTAAAATCCAAGACATTTTTTTGTTGAAGTATTTGTCATCTAAAAAATTAATTCCAATGTTTCAAACGAGGAATTATAGAAACCAAGAATATATTGTTGTAAGCAATAATAGAGATTAAAATTCTGATGCTTTTTTTTTATCGCTCAGAATTATTCGTGAAATATCGGATATTATTTTCAAGAGAACCTGATGCGGCTTTCCATTCTTCTTCTTCGTTCCCGAAAAGTTCAATGCGAGTGGTGTACTACATTTTAAAGTAGAAATGGAAAAGAAAGACTTCAAGTGTGGCCTTTTCAATTTCATTTATACTTTTGTCGAATATGAAACGAAGCGATATTCTTATGGTATTGTAAAAGTAGAAAGTTGACAAATGGAAAGTGGTACGTGGTGAAAAATTGATCTAAGTTTTCAATAAAATATTTATATAATCTCTTTTTTTGGGGGGGGGGGGCAAATTTTGGGCTGACAAAAATTTTATTGACAATTTTGAGCTCGTATCCCGCATCTAACGCTAAACTCTTGCAACACTGAAAGTAGATTAACAGTGTATATGGACATGCATACATGCGTGTAAAATTTGGATTCAAATGTCACTTAACATACACATTATTTATAATTCCGTATAAAAATTATAAAAGTCGTATTCACAATATATAAAGGGACAGTGGTCTTTAACTTAATAGTGCGATAACTTATTCGATAAATTACAGGACAGAGATATGCCAATTATTTAGCGAAATAAAATGGTTGAAATATATATATATGTATATCATATACATATACGTGCATATAATATAAAATACTAAAAAATATATAAATAATACATACATGTATATAAATATATATGTATGTATATTTATATAAAATATTGTACAATAATTTTGTTTCGAAGTTGCCCTAATAAATCAGCAATTGTCATAAATATAATAAAATTGTAATACTTAAATCATTGATGCGATAGAACACAAAATAAGGCTCGGTAGGATTGAGAAAACAACAGGACAAGATGATTCTATCAAGATTATCTTTATATATATGTATGTGTGTATATATATATATATATATATATATCTGATAAAACATTTTTACCTTTGTAGGCAATGGTCGCATCTTTCGTCGCGCACCACCGATCTTACAACATAGGCAAATGGTTTCCCGTACAAAATAGTGGTACCTTTGTTTACAGGTACACGCTTACACCCTTGATTCTTGATTCTCATCGTATCAGACTTCTTGGAGTTTTACCTTCTCGCCGGTTAGCTTTGCGAAGCGAAGACGTCGAGAAGGCGTTGCACTTTCCCTCGTAGCTCTGCAGGACTGCGTCCCTCCTACCATCTCTTTCTTCGCTCTCTTACTTGCTTTGCTGATGTAGAGAGGCTCGAACGCACGCTATTTTAAGATCGGTTTATTTTCGCATGACATATTATTAGAGCTAACTATAATAACCCTTAACCTGCTGATTTCTCATTAACAACCCGCTCTTTCTCTATTATATTTCACAATTAAAACAAGTTTGGAACACCTATTTACAGTCAATTAAGTTAAAAAAAAGGGGGGATTACAGCGAAACTATAGTCAACGGGTCTCTTCTCTCTGGAAATTCGTAGACCTTGGATTCTGGAGCGTGGAAGCATGTGTCCGGTGTTGAAAAACGAGTTTTAGAAACAATCGGTTCGGTTCGCAATTAAAATTAGGTAAATTATAAATACATGGAAAAAAAAACACATTATCCACATCAGATGCAGCGTCGTATGTACAATGCCATTAACCGTCTTATATACCTTATACACCATCATATGTGTGTGTGTGTACGTTTTCCGTGTCTTTTCATTCTAGCTTTACTTTCTAAAATATCGTAGATCGTTTTACTGATTTCGAAGTCTTTGAGTGTTTTCTGTCGTAATGTTAAAATGTAAAAAAACTCAACCGATTAGTCAATATAAAATGATCATTCAAGATTGATGATATCCATGCAATGGACCTCTTTTCTCTCTGATGTACGATTCGCCTAAGATTTCTTGGAGCGCGCACGGGGACAAAGATGGGAGACATGATAATTCACTTTAGCTTTCGTGACAACAACCCAGTGATACATTCTCCATTTTCTTTAAGAATTATTTCTACCATTCTTTTTTATGCTCGTCCATCGATACACCGCCTGGACCTAGAGAGACTATCATCAGAAGGCCACCGATGACTGATAGTGTCTAGAATGAAATACAAAAGTGCATGAGTGTTTGCGTCGAGAGTAAGTTTAAATAATTGGAGTCAAGTTCTATTGATATCGAGCCATACTAAACTTGCAATCATTCCAAAAGTAAATAATTAGAATATACCATTCGAAACAGTTGAAATTAACTCTTCGCAATTTATGAAATTGGCAATTTTCTTCTTATGCAAGTCTTTTTTAATTTTACTTTTAATAATCCCCAAGTTTTTCTTTTACTCTGCACTGTAAAGTACGTTGCGAAAGTAAGATATTAAAGACTTAATCTCTTCATGTTTCGTTGTAATAAGAGTACCCGATATTTTCCAATGATGAGCCAACCAGGGGTCGATACGGTCGCAAAGACTAACCTGGAAGAAGTCGTATTTGAGGAAATCCCTGAGTGGCTTGTAATCGGGAATGGTCCACCACGCGTTATGGTAGAAATTCAATGCGGTTAGTAGAGCGACGAGCAGCAACGCGCTCAGCTTAGTTTTGTAGCCGACCGTCACCAGCACCATCAAGATGCTGCCAACGATATCCTGGAGGATCTGCAGGAAGGATATCTCGAAGCGGATCAGCGTCATGAACATGCACGCCAACAGTATCCGGCCGGCCAATTGTAGTAGACTCTTGGGTTTGTTGTCCCCGAGGCTGGGGACACCGGCGAACAGCGATCTACCCTTGTCTCGGGACTCGGCCACCACCAGCAGGAGCGCACCTATCAGCGCCAAGTTCCTGAACAAGAACTGCATGTCCCATAAGATGCTGTAGGCAATAGTCTGTAGGATCACGATGAAGAAGAGGACTCCGCAAGCTATGCTGACTCGCCATCTGCCAATCACCATGATGCAGCCGCCGAGTTGTCCCACGAGATTTACGAGGACGAAGACGGTGGCCAGGAATTTCCCGCAGCCCCAAGAGGCGTCCATGTACTCCCGTTGCTCGCTCCATTGGAACCACATTCGCAAACCGTCTTCTAGGAATGTAGCGATGAGGCACAGTCGCGCCATCGTCGGAAGCACGTGCTTTCCATTGCGGATTACCTGTTGCAATAAGTGAACATTTTATTAAGTGTCCTGGTCGTGTCTACTTGGTTCAATCGAATCAAAAAGAGATCACGTTAGGGGACGGACGTGATCTGTACAGCTCCGTAAAGGTCTGTGTCCACGATGCTAGGACTTGGT
>NW_011967221.1:1966377-1997219 GCF_000949405.1 Vollenhovia emeryi
CCAAGTTCTAGCATCGTGGATACAGGCCTTTAGAAGCTCCGGGCAGAAGTGACATTTTTTTGGGGCCGCGGATTCTCTAGGAACTTTAGATAGAGCCTATTTTCTTCCGTCGAGCTTTACGCTACTGTTTCATGCGGCTCTGCCGCCTTACGTACATTCGAAACCTGCCGATTGGACACGTAATATGTGCGCAAGTACGAAAAGTAGGTCTGTGAAAGTGTGGCCGGCAAGATCCATATGTCCACCGCACAGCCTCATTGCACAGAAACTTTACTCAAACGTGAAACGTAACAATCTCGTTAATACGCACGCGACGTTATCGTGAATGTAAACTCGCTCGATTATCTTCCCACGTGAAGGAAATATCAAAACAACGGACGATAAGAGCGTTATATCAGCGAGAAATCCAGAGTCACGATCCACGTACACGCAATCGAGTGCCCGATCCCCCCCCTGGAAAATCTGTCGTGTCAGAGAGCGCATCTACGGGGTGATCGTGGGGGAGAAAGAGGCGCTCGTCGGCGACTCGCGGTGTCTTCGCCGCGGGTGATATCGTTCACCTGTGGAATTCATAACCTCGCGCGCGCGCGCGCGCGACCGTCCCGGTCGCGATGAGGCGGGGCGGGCGGGGAGGCGCGCGTGCGAAGGTACGGAAAAATACGCGCGCCGGGAGCGATGACGTTGACAGGAGCGGAGACCGCTCGCAGGACCCAGTTTCTCGCACGCACGGAAACCCCCGCCCCGCGGGTCGCCCTGACAGCTGAGCGGGTCGCGAGGACTTTACCTGGTCGGCGAACTCTTCCGCCTTCGAGAGCACCTCCTGCGAGAGCACCATCGTCGCGCGTCCTTCGAAAACCGAAAAAGTCTACCCATGCACACACACACACACACACCGACGTACACACGTGCGCGCACGCAAGTGGTGCACGGCACTGCACGGCTGACGGACGGCCTCTCGGCGCGGCGTGGAGCGGAGCGGAGCGGAGCGGAACAGAGAGCGCGGCGGCGTGGCGCGACCGCGGCGGCGCTCGCGGAGCCCCCCCCCCCTCGCCGCCCTCTCGCTCAGCGGCGCCCCGCGCGCCGATCGCATCGCGCGCCATCCCAAGAGTGTGATGTGGAGATCGGCTGCGCGCGCACCGCTTCCGGCGTACGTGGTCGTCGCGCGTTAGTCGGCGCTGCTCGCCGCCCCCGAATTCGACTTGCGCGCCCGGGAAATCTCGCGGACGCGCGCGCGCGCGGCGGCGGCGGCGGCGACCCCGGGACCCGCCGCGCGCCGGTCTCTCTACTTCGTCGGCCGTTGAGCGAGAACTCCGCGGGAATACTCTCGGCCACTGTACGTGTGGGTATTTATGTCGACAGCACCGCATTCGAATGAACCGCGCGCCGAATTCCACTTCGTATCGCGCGTCTGAGATTCTCCGTGTATCCGGACGGGTTAGTTTCTCGTTTCATTCGGCGCTCTCTGTCTCTTTCTCTCTCTCTCTCTCTCTCTCTCTGTCTAACGTTTTCCAGGAACTCGGTCAACATCAGCGGTGTCGATTCGACGTTGGTTTGCGCTCGGCATTGCAAATCCGACGCGTTGGAGTGAGCGTTCGTTTGCATTCGAGTGAACGAGAGAGGAGAATGAGACAGAAGGGTAGGAAGAGTGTACACTCCGACGCCTCGGATTTGCAGTGCCGAGTCAACTTCTCGCCGGGACTGCGCCGGGAGAATCGCGTTTTGGAACATGGCGGGCGTGGAATCGCGCTCGGACGCGTCCCGCGTCTCTCGCGGTCGTTATCGTCTAAAAGTGGGCTCTTATTTCTACGCGCGCCGTGCTCGTCGCGCGGGTGCCTTGGTCGCGATCGTACGCGCGTTAGTTAGGCGGCGAGAAGTTATCCGGGATCGCGGATCTCTTCAGAGGTATCTCGCCGACGCTGAGGCTGATGAAGCTCGCGCCTCATCATCTAATTTATTTAGACGCTAATTCGCATTTTGTCCGCAGGGAAGAACGCGAGGAATGGAGAGAAGCGGAGAGTCGGCGCCAAAGGAGACGGAAATTCATAATTCGTATCGCGTTGCCGGCAGGAATTGTCAACGCCATTTTGTTCTCCGTCGATAAGTACGACTTGTCGGTAAGTGACCCCACCATTTTCTATCAGCACTGCTGTCCGCGGTAGTCGCCGCTAGATGGCAGCACTATGCATTTGCAAGGCCCTCCCGCTGTACCGCGGTTTCGACAGTGTCACACATAAATGAGAGCGGTCTTGCGACTGCACAAAAAAAAAAGATAACAAACCTTGGCGTGTTAAGAAAGAAAGAAAATTATTGTCTAATCGCAGGGTATATTAAATAGGACTGTACACTTCAAAAAAATTGATAAAGGATGACAGCGCTTATCTTCGTACTTTTTATGTTAAACTGTAATCATACAAAAATGTATACGATTATTATACATAGACTAATTGTGCAAAATCGAAACTATTGTATTAAACATACTTTATATTTTATTTATATATATTTAAAAAAATGGGTATTTATTAAAACAATTATATAGAATACTGAAAGTCTTCCTTTTAAATATGAACTCACAAAATTTTATACGCATGGTTTTGTCTCTGACACTTATTCGAATGCTCGTTGGAATCATTTGAATAAATAAAATAAAAGCACAGAACAGATGATTCATTTTGCACAAGTAGTAAATAACAAAAATGTAAGACACTTGCCTTACGATTTCTCTGCCGTTGCCCGATGCCGCCTAGGCCTGCTCCTCCTCTGAGATTTTCTTGTTGCGCTTACACTCGCAGCACTAACTCGCGAAAATCGATCGCGCGAAATTTCGGACACTCCCGTACGCGATGTAAAATACCGTGAAATGCAGTAAGCGACGTTCTTTACTTCCTGCCCGTTCGAATTGCGAAGAACGACAGAGCGAATTACGCCGTGAACGCCGAAGTCGCACAAATTTCTCTCCCCGAAAATGGAACAGATTACACGAAATCGATAGATAGTTAAAAGCGCGTAAACGAGATGTAACCGCGACAACGTACCACGGTTTACTTTCATATTTTAGATGAGTTAGCGCAGCGACCTTCAGGTACACGATGGCACGCAAAAACGTCGTACGTCACCGCGCCGAGTGAAAAACAACAAAAAAACGTTGAGAATTCGTTGGCCCATCTATGTAATGGAAAATTCCGTACTTATCACTCGCTCGCCGAACGTCGAGCCGGCAAGCGGTGGCGCGAGTCGCTCCGTGCGTGGTATTATTTTTGCGTTGTCGGTTTCCAAGACTCGATCGTGAAGAATGCAAGGATAAAATGCTATTGATTTGGACTCCTTCATCAGTGACAAGTAATGCTACTAGATCAATTATTAAGTTTCTACAACTTGTAATGAGAAACGAATTGCGCGTTGAGGCGACGGCTCTTTATTAACGTGAACATGGATATTTTACGAGACTAACTCTTTTAAAATATGAAAGTAAACCGTGGTACGTTGTCGCGGTTACTCGTTTACGCACCGCGCTTTTAACTATCTATCGATTTCGTGTAATCTGTTCCATTTTCGGGAAGAGAGACATATTTGTGCGACTTCGGCGTTCGCGCTGTAATTCGCTCTGTCGTTCTTCGCAACTCGAACGGGCAGGAAGTAAAGAACGTCGCTTACTGCATTTCACGGTATTTTACATCGCGTACGGGAGTGTCCGAAATTTCGCGTGATCGATTTTCGCGAATTAGTGCTGTGAGTGTAAGTGCAACAAGAAAATCTCAGAGGAGCAGGCCTAGGCGGCATCGGGCAACGGCAGAGAAATCGTAAGGTAAGTGTCTTACTTTGTTATTTGCTACTTGTGCAAAATGAATCATCTGTTCTGTGCTTTTATTTTATTTATTCAAATGATTCCAACGAGTATTCGAATAAGTGTCAGAGACAAAACCATACGTATAAAATTTTGTGAGTTCATATTTAAAAGGAAGACTTTCAGTATTCTATATAATTATTTTAATAAATACCCATTTTCAAAAATATAAAATATAAAGTATATTTAATACAATAGTCTGGATTTTACATAATTAGTCTATAATAATCGTATACATTTTTGTATTGTTACAGTTTAACATGTATAGTTAGCGATGTACAACTTTGCTGTTGCGAACCGTATCAGTGAGTGGCAAATTACTTTTTAATTTAAATTGACGTTGCGCATACAATTACTTCTTCGCATGTATACAAATTCTTAAAAATATAACAATGCTTGACCACAAACAGCGCGCGCGAAGCGCGCGTTTTATCGTTTCTAGTCTACATAAAAAGACGGTTAAAAGTCATAGTGAAATCATACAAAAGCCATACTTACAATTAGTATGATAATTAAACCCAACTAGCCAGCTGACGTCACTTGTTGTCATTTTAACGTCGAAATGTCGTCAGAAATGTCACTTTGACGTCACAATAACGACAAGTTACGTCAGCTGGCTACCTGGGAAATGCCCGAGTAAACTTCTCCACTCGGATGAGCCACAAGTAGGCTCGATTTTCTTTAAAATCGCTCCGCGACATTTTATCCCCGCGAATCACGTGAATCTTTTCGTCTAGTGTGTGCTCGTGAAAAGTGAGACATTTGACTGAAGACTGAAATATTCGTCAATGAAATGGTTCACTTTTCACGAGTTTACACCAGAGGAAAAGATTCATGATTGAGTCCAGGGTCGGCGAACACGACCGTCGCCGCATTTTGTCTTACCGGGCGGCCGAAGCCCGAGAGTTTTCGCTCGAGATGCCGCTTCGCGATAGCCGCTATCTGCTACCGCGAATACGAATACGAATACCACGTGTATACGGCGCGCATATCAAGTTGTAATAGAGACGAGTAGGTTTACTATCGCCGCCGGTGCGCCGGTAGGCGCCGAGTTACTCGACTCCCTATCCTATTTGGGACCGGCCGGGAAAGGGAGCTGAACGAGCGTCTGCCCGTTGATCTCGCTCGCATCTCCGCGCGTTCTAAATGGCGCGCACAGGTAGTTTTCTAGTAACGCGGAAACTTCGCTAAACTTCCGCGTACGTACGCTTGTAACCCATAAAGCGACTTCGTCGGCTAAGTTTTACAACGTCCCGATGGAAACTTTGATCGAAGAGGGGAAAAAATCTCCCGAACGCGCGAACAAATCCTTTTTTTTCCCCCCTTTTACAAAGAGGCAATCTTTTTTTCCAAGTGTCTATAGAGATAAACGTCGTGTGTATGCGTAGTTGTCGGGGCTGGTGTCGTAAATTTCAAGATTACATCTGCATGGATCGTTTACGTTGCGAACCTTTTTCGCGTAGACAGTATAAGTAAATTACAGAAGTTGGGAAAGTTATAAAAGTATACTTTACAAAAGTATCCAGTTACAGTTACAGGTTTTTTCACTAATAGTGTAACTAGTTACAGTTACAAGTTACCAAATTCTGAATAGTAACGCGTCACACTTGCAATCATTCAAAAAGTAACGAATCGTTACTTCGCAGGATACTTTCTCAATGAAAATAAAAATGTCGAATTTGCATTTGAATTGTAAGGCGCCGACAAAGGCCTTAAAGTTTTAAACTCAAAATTTCAGTTATAATTTATTTTGCGATGGACTGTTTTCGGTTTATCGGCAATCAGAAATTTATTTTAATTATTACAACTACTTTATTACAATTTCAAACATAAACGCCACTTTTAGGACCTGGCACAGGTGGAGGTGGCCAATTAAATTACCAAGCGAATCCATATTCCGTCTTTTTCCAATCTGTCCTGCGCGCCGTTACTTACCGGACACAGATTTTCGTCAGGTGAAATCGTTATCGTCGGTGAATACACGTGTTATAAAAATCGCTAAACGATCTGATAATTATTTTAAATGCTACACTTAGCATTTATTACAATAACCCTTACTCCCCGTACTGAATGAAAATTCTTATCGCGAAAAATATTACCTCGGCCAGGATTCCTAAATATGGCGTTTATGTTTCAAATTGATTTATATCTTAAAGGACCGAGTTAAAAGTTAGTTTATTCAATTTGACGATTATTTTATTATTTTATTCAAACAGGAGAAGGATAATTTCTAAGGTGCTGATTAAGTCTCGCTTATTTTGCAGCAGTTTAATTTAATAGAAACGACTTTAGACTCTTTTAAAAGGAGAAATGTAGCAATCCGTTCAATATGAAGCATAACGTCGTGTATATTGACACATTCATACTTTCATCCTAATTATCTCATTTATATTCCGAGAAGAGGCAGGCTCAGAAACATCTGAGCCTTGTAAGATCAACTATCTCGCGCCAGCCGCAACGGTGACTCTCAGGCTCGTTTCCGCTTTCCTGGGAAGCCGCCGCGGGGTTGCAAGTGCATCCCTTCGCGCCTACCTCGTGGTCGTGTCGCGACGGCACGGTCGGGACTTACGTAAGTCGAGGGCCAAGCGTGGTCGCATGCGTTCTTCGAAGCGTTCGTCGCAGCGGGAATCGAGCGACGAGAGTCCCCGGGCTCCGTGTGCGCGCGCGGGGCTGCTGGCGCCGCGCTGTCGCATCCCATACAGAGGATCGCTTTCGCACAGAGACACAGAGAGACGGCCGTCCTCTCGCGGATGTCTGCACGGAGGAGAGAGAGATAAATTAGGTGAGGGGCGGGAAAATCCGAACTATCGGCTCTGTCTCGAAATATATCGATGTTCAGTAACGCGCGCGTACGTCGCCGCACTTTTATTTCAGACCAGGTGCACGGAGAGAATTTTCACTTCAAATTTATCCTGAAAATCGTGTGATCGCGGGGCAACATGACACTTCGAAGAACTTTGTCAGAGTTTTTCGAAATCTTACCATACATTTTACTAGTGAAATGTATAATTATACTAGTGAAATGTATAGTAACATTTCAGAAACTCTCGCAAAATTGTTTAAAATGTCGCGTTGACCCACGATTATAAATTTTTCAGGATAAATTTTGAAAGAAAATTCTCCCTGTGTGTGTTTTACCTTGTGGGCAGAATTCGACGATCCGCGTCTTCGTCGATTAATTAATTCGAGAAACGTTGATTGACGACCGTAATAAAATCTTAAAGAATTAAAACATCTGCTTATTCGTAGAATATTACAAAAATTAACAAAAGTGTTCCAACTCTAGCATTTTTATGTTGATTTTTATAACAATTTTTAAATTTACGTAGAATTTCTTAGACTCTGGCAGTTATATTTAATATAATAATTAACAATGGCTCGTATGATAAAATCAGGCACAATGAAAGGGGCTCATTGTCAGAGTCTGAACAGGATCGTAATGTTATATTTAAAAAACAAATTTTTATGAAATTAAGCGACCTACACTGGCTAGTGGTTTTTATTTAAAAAACGAATATTACAACGTTTCGGCCCTGGGTTTGGGCCCTTTTCAAGTGTTCTGAAACGCAAATTACAAATTCGTATAACAAAGCTGAAGGCCTATCCTAATGCAACTCTAAATTACGTACCTTAGTGAATCACTGCGTCATTGTTCAGTTGTTTGGCCAATACCATTACCTTGTGTCAAACTGAGTAAAGACAGGAGAGAGTCAATTAACATTAAAACAAGCCGCTAACGTGTTCGATAGAACTTACATATTGGTCAATTTATGGTATGTAATTTAGAGTTGCATTAGGATAGGCCTTCAGCTTTGTTATACGAATTTGTAATTTGCGTTTCAGAACACTTGAAAAGGGCCCAAACCCAGGGCCGAAACGTTGTAATATTCGTTTTTTAAATAAAAACCACTAGCCAGTGTAGGTCGCTTAATTTCATGAAAATTTGTTTTTTAAATTACTGGCGATATACAATTTACCACTTTATTTTGTTATATTTAATTTTTTGATGAATTTTGTAGAATGTTTTCCGGCAGGGAGGTGAAAAAAGTGGCTATTATATTTTAATTTAATTCATTTGTGTGAACTCGAAGGATAAAAGGAATGATATTGTTATATAAAAATGTTAGATTAGAAAATAGAATTATATATTGAAGTTTAAAGTGTTGGACATAACTTACATACAGAATTTTTCGTTGGTAACAAGCAGAAAAAATACGGTTGACGATACCGTTTTGAATTTCTTCATGATTTACGCGCGGCAAAACTTGCATGAGTATTTAATTTCCAATTAAGAGTGGATTATTTCAATATTTAGCGTCGCAACAACTTCCTAATTAGTGCACTAATTAGAAATCTACGAGAATGTCTCTGCGATACGGCAAATAACACCCTACAGAAATCTTCGTTTAAATATCAAAATCACGTTTCTCATAACAATTGTTAATCGTAGAAAATGTTTCTTTTTCGAGATTGAAATCTTCTACTCGATTAAACTGACTTAATTGGGGAGATAAATCTCTCGTAAATCAGGTTAAATTTAATTGATTTTTCAAAGAGAAATTACATAAAATTTTGCAAATCAAGGTTTAAGCTCTTCAGCTCTCACAGAGCTGGTCGTTCCGAAACGGCAATCGCTGAATCACCACTTGACTCTTATTATTATTCTTTCACGAAGATCGATCACAGATGCCTTGTTATTGACGCGATCGATGCTTACGCGGAAAAAAGGAATCGGTTTCCCGGACGTGTTTTCTTTTTCATCGTGCGAGTTGATTCAGAGACGGAGTGCGGTTCGATGACGACGTCTTGTATGTCAGCGAAAAATTAGCAGAACCAATTCTAACTGATAGAGGAAAGTCTCCTATTATGAGACAGGCTCTCAATACGAGATAGCAGAGTTTCCGCTGAATTTAACAGGCATCGTCTGTTGATTCCGCCATGAATTTATTGCCCTTGGAGTGAAATTTGTTTAGTGGAAAATTGACTGTTAGATCGTGTAATTGTTGCGAAAAAAGATTTGCGATTGAATTTGGATGTTGAAAATCTACTATCTCATATTAGACTCCTCTCATAATACGCGCTGACTTTCCAAGGAGAAATAAAAAATCAAGATGACGTTAATTTGATGTCACGTCGGCCAAAATATGACATAAATTTGGTCAATATAACATCAAATTGACGTCATCTTGACTTTTTATTTTCCTTGGGTTAGTCTCCCTTTAGCAGATCGTCACTATTTAAAGGGAACTCACAGAGCAAGGGATTTTATTATCTGGCAACTTTTAGCAACAAATGAGTGACAAATAGAAATATTAATTAAAACTGGCCGTGCTCATTTTGTTCCTCTAACTTATAAGACGTGGGTCGATGGCGCGCATAATTGAACACCCTGGACTGGTTTGGGCATCGTCGCCGTCCTCGTCGCCGTTCCGTCGCTCCGTGAGGCACGATCTGCTCTCTCCGGGCCCGGGCATAGCGATCGTTCCGCAGCATTCTCATGGGCTGCTCCTCGCCGTATCGTTGCGGCCGGTGTTGCATTAATTAAGCGCAGATGCCGATGCCTTGTCACCCGCCATTTGCCATTCGTATTCGCGTTTGTATTCGTCCGGCCGCAGCGGTCGGAACCTAATATACGATGGCGTGTAGAGGGTGTCTCGGAAATCGCATCTCGCCACTGTGATGGATTTTCCCCGAGTAATCCCAAGTACATAAAGAGCGAAAACGTAATCTATTACACCGCGCGGTTTTCAACATTAAAGGTCCTGGTTATCTTGAATATATTCAAGTGCGTAAGAAAATACATTAGATGTGAAAAAGTTTTTTTTGAAAGTAATCCGATAGCCAAAGTGAGATTTTGTGATTTAATTGCAATCAAAGATTCTCAACTTTCTTTCATGTGTAATCCGGAGTTAAATGTTTGGATATCGGTATAAGTAGTACTATCTGAATTCTCTGACATAGAGAATACGTGCTTCTGTCGAATATAATTGTATTCTTGCGAATGTTCGTCATAGCAAACCGAACAGACAGAAGCAAGACAGAATTTGCTACTAAAAATGTAAAAAAATTAATTAACCTACGAGTCTTTGAACAATTTCAAGCTGATATTTCGAGATTAAAAAAACATGTTTCTTAAAAATCAGGATATTTTTATTTCTTAAATTTATAAGTGATTCGAAATTTTCACGAGCTAAGTTTTGAGTTTGCAAATAAACGACGGTCGCGCCTTCCTCGTGCAATTTCTCATGGGCTTCAGTTTAACGGAAGTTTAAACGCTGAGAAGTGCCGTTTAATTGCCGCTTGCTGAAAATAAAGAAGGCGCGAAAAAGATGACGTCCAATTAAACTTTCGCTAAAGAGAAATCGACGCCAAATTGATTAAGGAGTTCGCAGCTGGGAGAAAGCGCGATAATTCGCGGAAATTCCTAGATATTTTATAAAATATCTAAGACTCTTTTGAGGAAAAAGTGCTTATAAAAGTATTGCATCATATTTTTTTATCGACCATTAATTATTAGTCATTTATTTGATACAAAATATAACGTCGTTGTACCGACGTCTTTATTTTGATTTCAATTATTTTATTTCTACGTTTAAACGAAACGGAAATATTTCAGACAATTGAACCAAGTATTTCACTTACCGGAACGATACATTTTAAACTCACGTGTGTATTTAAATTCTCATTATGTCATCCCACACGCGGCACTTTAGTTTACACTCACGTAAAATAGAAAATCGCTCTGGAATTAAATATCCCCCGGCATTGCCCGAGTTCCTTATAATTGATAGAAACTATCGCAATCTCGGGACACCGTGTACGTTATCGCGATTCGATTTCCCGCATTCGTAATCGCTCGCCTAATTCGACCGTCCACCCCTGTGCTCGTCCGTCCATCCGTGCATGCGTGCGTGCGTGCATGCATACGATCTTATGCGTGCACGCGTGCAAGCGAGCGCGGTCCTCTACGTTCGATTCTTATGCATGTGCGATGCGTGTGTCCGTGTACGGCGAATCGATCGGGTATAGCCGGGGCTTTCGAGCTCGCGTTGCGAAACTGGTTATGTACTTAACGTGGGATAACCGTCGGAGACAGGTGTCCCGAACTCCTCTCTCGACGCCGACCATCGCGAGATAGTCGGTCCGATCGTCGAAGGCAGCCTGGGAAGAAGATGCGGAAGGCCGCGTCGGGTAACATGTAACACACACGCACGCAGACCGCAGACCGCCGCGTTTTCTTTTGCCCGCGTTCTTGAATGTCACGATCGTCGCCGATAAAGAGATCAATCAGTCCCTCGCCTGAGAAAATTATCGCGCGGATGGGAAACAAGTTATCAATGGAAAGGCATGAATTAATTGATAGCAGGTCTCGTTCCTCTCATTTACGTGGAAAATTAATTTTAATTAGCGGTTTTATTAACGAGCGACCATGACAAATGGTAATAATCAACTATTATTATCCCCGCTTGTAATCACGCCTCGGTAATCAAGTAATAATTTTCTTATTATGATAAATATGAGATATGACGTTTTGATACATAGACTGGAATGCCAAATGTTGTTAATATCCTTCAATCATAGGAAAAAACACGAACCCAGACGGTATTTACATTTCAAGCCCTTCATTTTCACCCAAATATCCGAAGTTTACATTAATCACTCGCGTCGTTATTGTACGTCTTCTCCGCTCTTTTATCGCATCTTCTTCTAATTTCCCCGATATTTTTATCGTTGCGCCGGGTCATTAATTGTTGTTAAATTACGTTGACGAGATCTACTTTCTGGAGGACGCAAAACGAGCGGGTTTGTCGTGACGACGGGGAGAAAGAGAGAAGGATTTGGATCATAGTTCGTAGATGTGCGTAAGCGTACACGTGTGTGTGTGTGTGTGTGTGTGTGTGTGTGTGTGCGTGTGTGGTCGATACCGTGGCTGGATGTGCGAGTCGTCTGGTCAGCTGGCGCCAGGACCATGACAGCTTCCTACCAGAGCGCACTTCGCCTCATTAATCTTGCTTTATAGCCGCTGTTGCACCTAAGTCCCTCGTTCTCTCGGTTCCTCTTCGGTGCTCCTCCTCGCGATTTCTCTCGGCGCGATGGGCGCTTTGCGCCGGTCAATCTGCCGTCTAAAACAGCATTAAGTCGAATTCGTAAGTCGGATCCTGTGAAAAAGATCCTGTCGCAGTACAAATCGCGAGAGAACATTTGAAACAACGAACGCTGTTGCAGGTTGCAAAATAGGATCGAAATCTGTCGTTACGAGAATCCGCTAATGCGCCCGTAAACAAGTGCTCGGACTCTGCAATGTGTTCCGTTTCGAAACAAAACCGGGCAACCTTTGTAACGAAACGCTCGTTGAATTGATCTGGCCGATATATCATGAGCGTAGCGAACTAATATCAGAAAGCTTGAGGAGGATCCTCGATCAGGGGGGCGAACAGCATCCTCTGCTTTCTTTGCGACAAAATTATTTATCTTAATTTTTTTAATTAAGTAAATTATTTTACGCAAAACGCGATTTACATACAACACATACTAAGAAATATGAGAGAGAGAGAGAGAGAGAGAGAGAGAATGGAAGAAGAAGAGGGAAGTGGAACATCAAGGCAAGCACGATCGTTCAGGATGTGTTTCCTCTTTTCCTTTTATAACAGGAGCGGCAATTATTACTGGTTATTACGCTCTCTCATCATTTTATGATTTTCAATATTAAGTGTTTTAGTCATTTCGCGTCAAATTAAATAAAATGTATGAAGGATAAAGGGGCCGGGAACGACGGGACGCCTGTGACATAAAGTCGAGCATAACCGCGCGTTCAAGACGAGCGGGCCCTTTTATCCCCCCCCTTTTTTTTCCCGAAGTCAGGTATGCACTGAGCCAATTACTATACTCGCGCTACGTGTGTAACCGTCGAAAATTAAGTAATGCTTATGGAGGCGGATAAATGCACCTGCGCCTGCCTCTTAGCAGGTGCGTACCCACGGTTCGCTCGGCTTTTCGGGCCTTCACGAAAATAAGAGGCGTGGAGCCGGATCGCGTGTCCTTGCCGCTTGCAAACGCATAATCAGCCTCGCGGTGCGTGCACGCATGTAGCTTGCGGTCCTCATTGTTGCTATGCTTCCGCAAAGATAGTCGCGATCTTCATAACGACAATAGTAGCACGGCAGATTGTCGCCGCCACTTCTGAGTTTCTATTTCTAACTTTTTACAAATCTAGAATCTTCTTTCGGATCTTTTTTTGTAACGCATAGATAAAGAGAAGGATGTATCTGTTTCAACACCTGTCGGAAAACGCGAACAAATCTTATCTCTCGAATTCCATTCGAATCAACCGTGCGTCATGCAGCAAAAGTTTATCGACACTTTTTGTCGAGAGTAACATTTTTTATGTCACTCAGTCTATTTCTACTTTTTTTTTAAGAACATATACGCTCTCTCAAGCAGGATATGTAATTTATTCAAACGTATCGATTTTCCTCTGTTATCTTGTTCGTTCGCGAACTCAAAATGTCTAAGAGGCAGACACTTGAGAACGATATGCTCGCGAGAAGGACGAGAAACGTAAGGGACGTTTGTAGCGTGAGAGAGGATTGAAAGAGAAGAGAGGAGAGCCCGTATCGCGATGTTGTGTTTCGAGCACCTGCTCGCTCGCCCGGTCGGCATTCTTTCGCTTCATCTGCAGGCAACGAAACTGCCATCCGTGAATCGCGCATAGAGACGCTCTAATTGCAAATGGAAGATATAAATAGTCCCTCGCGACTCCGGTGGCGTCAAAATCGATTAACGTTCAAATCGATTTTCCTCTCCTGCTCGTACTATACAGGGTGTTATGTAATACCCGTCTCACCACTTATTTACGGATAGAGCGGACTAGACTGAGTTGAAAAGTCCTCTGCCATTGTGCAATTTTTGCAATAGTTAACGAGTTATTAATGATTAAAAATGCTGTCTTAGCCCGGTCTACCGTCCAATTCAAGCGCGCTGCGAGATACGGCCGGCCCGCAATCGTCATTGCTAGACGCGCGGAGAGTTGTTTATTATACGTAGCCCTCGCCGTGGGTCATAAACAATTTTCCCCGCGCGCGCCGATCGCGGGACGGCCGCATCTCACCGCGAGTTTGAATTGGGCGGTAGGCCGGGCTAAGACAGCATTTTTAATAATTAATAACTCGTCAACTATAGCGAAAATTGCAAAGTGGCAGAGGACTTTTCGACTCGGTCTAATCCGCTCTATCCGTAAATAAGAGGTGAGGCGGGTATTACATAACACCCTGTAGACAAGACGATTATCTAGTACGGTTTACGAGGTACATGTTTCATACATGAAGATGTAGAAAAGTCCATTCATTTATTTTTATCTATAGTGGAACCACATCCCTGCACTGAGAAAAATATCCGATTAAATATAATCGGAAAATCCAATTACGTAATAACAAACTGATATATCCGATTAAATTGTATAGCCGATGAAAGATGTGATCGGTGTTTTAATCAAATTTCAGCGGATGTATCCATAATTTAATCGGAAAACGTAATCGGAAAAATGAACCATCGGAAACGCTATTTAATTGGCTTATCCGATGAAAATTTGTCCCGATGTGTAATTAACTAATCATGTTGCTGCAACTTGCCGCTTTCTTAAACGCAGGAATCGTGTCTTCTAAAAACGCTCGTCCTTGTTCTCTTTCCTTTAAGAAAAATACATCGAGAAAAATGTCCGATTAAATATAATTGGATAATCCAATTACATAATAACAAACGGATATATTCGATGAAAAATGTGATCGGTTTTTCAATCAAATTTAATCGGTAACTGCATTTTATCGGATAAATTTCATAGGACGTATCCATCATTTAGTCGGAAACACAATTTAATTGGTTTATCCGATGAAAAATTTTCTCAATGTACCATTTGATATCCATAATCAATTTCGAGCGGTGTCGCGCTAATTAAATCTCTCTAATTTCCGGTCAGCTAACGAGTGCGACCGATACAACGAACAGGGGCTGAACCGGAGTAAAACGCGATCCAATTTTTATTTAATTTAATCTTCAGCCCACTAGCTGCCATTAGGCCTACGTGTCGAATTACCTTGACGCTTAAATGGCGGAGTAGATACAGATCATACAGAACAGAATCCGCCAGCGTTCCGAGTACTCGGTGCACTTCGACGTTTCTATACGAGTACGCAAATACTTTTGGCAGCGCGATTTCGCTCGCGCGCGCGCGCAAATAATACGATCGTTTAAATATTTGCATATCCGGTTGCCTCTCGTTCCCGCGTGCGTATCTCGTTGCGCATGCATCTTTCTTACTCCCCCCGCCCCTGCGGTTCCCCGCAGCCTCCGCGTCAACTTCCCCGGGTTACTCCCCTAACGCCCGTGTTACACGTACAACTCGCGGCGAGTCCGGCCACGGTGGCGTGCACACGTGTGCTACATGCCCGTATGTGACGCTGCCGCCCGTTGCGAGTAAAATCCGCGCGCTCGTTTTCGAGGCAGGTAGCCGAGCGCGAGAACGTCATCGCCACCTGCCGCATCTCCGGATAATAGTGGAAGGAGGCGCGGATCGCGAGCGACGGGCGAGAGGCGACGCAGGAGAATTATTATTCTCTTAAGCAATTTGCCCTTATGCTAAACAGCTGCCGAACCGGATGCAGCCCCGCGCCGATCCGTCGCTAATAATCGCGACGATCGCGTCGAATCGCAAAAGGATAATTAAATCAAATTAAAAGAGTTATGATTATAACTCACGCGAGAGCCTGCACGCAGGCGGGGGATAATTTTTCCGTGATTCAACACCTCGAGCTTTTCTCCCCGCTTTGAATCGGCGATTGCAAAAACGACACCAGTCCGAAATTTTCGAAATTGACTCTATTGCATAAATGAGCTTGCCGGTGTATAGAGTCACATAGTAATTTAAGTGGCTACCTCAAGCTGTGCCAGGTCCTAAATGGCCTTCACACTTGTAATTGATTTAAAACAGGTGGGTTCGACATCCATCCCTGGACGTCAATCGGAGAACTATGTTCGATGGAAAAATATTTGATATTAATAGATAAAGGAAGCGCCGTAGCTCTCACAGAACGCCTGTGGTTGTCGCAAATAGAGCGACGCAAAACTCGCAATTTCACGAGTACATACGTACCGAAAAGTGCCCGTCGTACGCGGTGTATCGTGCAGCGGCAGGTAACACAATTGGATTGTCGGCCGATACCGTTATCTTTTGTGAGCCAGATGTGCGTATTCGCTTGGGGAAGCGCCGACGACGTTGTTCGGCGTCGTCACACCTGAATACATTCCGCGTGTGCGTGCGTGTACACGGTTTTTTTTGTTTTTTACGAATCGCGCGTTGTTAGATCCACTTTTACCTCGTCGCCGCGATAACAGTCGCGATTCCATCTCGGGCGCTTAGGCAAACTCGCGAAATCTGGCTGTAACTGGTTATGCACGTACGCCTGACCGAGCAATGTCCGCCCCCGAGTTTGAATTTACCACGGATTTTCGTCCGCCGCGTTGCGTTCGCGAGAGAGAAACGTCTGGACGCGTTTTCGTTTCTCGTTTCGTACTCTCGTCTAACACGCTAAATGCGCCAGCACTTGTTCTATTAGGATTGTTCGGCGACGGTCGCAATGGACTTGTTCGATAATCTTTTCGGTCTGCGAGCCGACGAATAAAGTATGCTCTCCAAGAGTCATTCGGTAGATTATCATTGAAAACAGTGAACTCACTGATTCACAGTTATAAGTGTACCCTGCGATTTTCAGTGGTGTAGGATATTGGTTCTCGTAAGCAATCCAGTAAGAAAACTAGTATCATGTGCCGTTGGCTTAATAGTGGTGTCTGTTAACTGTGGACAGAATTGTGTGTAAAGTAGGATGATTAGCTTATTTCATGAACAACACAGGTATTTTTAATATAGTTGTAACGACAATGACACTTTTGTAAAATGACGTCGGCTGATCTAGTGTAGTTGTATAATACATATTATTGCTTGTTCTTCTTTTCCAAATCCAAGAGTACCACATTAGAGAGTATGAATCAGAGAATAGAATGATGGTATTACAATTAAACGTTAAAACACAATGTCAGTTAAGTACTAACAATTAATTTAATATTAAGCTCACAAGCAGGCTGTATTAGGAACGCAAGAAAATGGCACTTTCCACTTCGTTACGAAATTTACGAAAGAAACTAAGTTAGCAAACGCTTACGACATTTTCCAGTTGGTGACAAATAAAGTGATGTCTGCCCGTCATTTTAAGCTCTATCAGAATTTTTTTCGACCATTTTTGTGGCCGCAGGGATAAAAAATAGTTTGGACAGGCGACATTTAGTGCCACTAGTTTACTTATAATTGTGAATCAGTGACTATTCAGTGTTTTCAGTGATAATTCACTGATGGACTTTTAGAGTGTTGTACGCAATAACGTTCGAACGGAACAAATTAACAAAAATTAGCTCCAGAGATAGAAATTAATACTGAATGAACAAAAGGCGGAGAGAGTCGGAGCAAGATGTGCGTGTTAACAGTTATGTATATTTTCAAAATAACATAACAAAATAATAATAAACGTTTCTGCCTGCCAGAACAAGTTAAAAGCTTATTGACGAGCTCCCGTATATTCTCGCTGTATTTCTGACGAGCAAAATTCGCGATTAAGAAGTGATGTCAATTTCAAATAAATGTAATTGTCAAGGGGATCGTGACGGGAAGGAACAGGCGGAGGCTGTTGCACAAAAGAAGACACGATTTTCGTTGTTGAGTTTCATTTGCATTTGAACTTTGTTCGAAGTTTTTTTACCTTACAACATAGAAAGGAACACATCGGATATCGCATCGGATCGTCGCGTAAGGCCAACGTGCAAATGCGCTCCTTTCTCGCACCGCGTTCAATCACTGTACATTCGCTTCGACATAAATCGTTAGTCGTAACATCGTTACATTTACTATTTACAAAATTCGAGACGCAGTCTCGACGGTACTGCGCGAAAAGACTGTGTGAGCATAGATCCACTCCTCTCCGACTACTCTTTTAGCTTTAATTCAACATCAGGTAACGTCCTCCTCTTGCGAACTGTGCGATTATTCTCTTGTTAACGATGTTTAATTCAACGTACATATTCCGGAGTCAAAACCATTTGGTACACTTTTTCTAAAAGATTGCCGATATTATACAATATTCAATATTAATTTTAAAACCATTTCTTAAAAAAAAAACAGGTTCATATCATTTATATTCTGTTTTTGATGACCAACAGTGAGCCCCAAAAATTGAAGTCTTTTCGAAAACGAGACGATCCTAGCAGATCGCACCTGATTCTAGCAATGATACTTTCATTACATGTGGTTTACCTGACTATCATACATTCTTATAGGAAGACGATACCGTTTATAACTTCGTATAATATAACGCGTAACGTTCATCGCCTTATCAAGAACACCACAAGCAGCGTTATTATTGTCTTCCTTTTTTATTCGTCCTTTTACGTTTTCGCGTACGTCTCCTAGATCGGCATTTCGCACAAGTGCAACAGATTGCAAGCGATCGTTGCTCCCATCCTTTCGTTGAAATAAGCGCATCTTAATTGATCAGTTTGAAAATCGTTCTAGGTGACACACGAAACCGCTCGGTCGAGTTAAGGCGCGTTCGCGTGCTTTACGTTTAACCCTTTCAAACGGCAGCGCACGCCGAAGAATATTGAAAGCTCCGCCAGGAAAATACATCGTTATAATACTTTACGAATCCATAGTTGCGAATATGAAAATTTACACTGAGAAAAAAATGGCCTATCTAATCGGATAATCCAATTACATGGAAACAAACGAATAGATTCGATTAAATTGTACATCCGATAAAGAATATGATCAGTACACAGTAAAAATAAAATGATAATGTTAACATTTTTTACATGTCCCAAAAAGTCCACTCTAAATTTTAAGTTAAAACAACATTTATCGAGTGTGTTACTTTTTGATAAATTATAAATTATTTAAGTTAAATTAATAAGTTAATTAATCAACAGTGTACTTCACATTTACGTTTATGTTCTTTCAACCTTAAGTGTGATGTAAAAAAAAAGTCGGGATAAGTAAACTGTACGAATAGTTACAGATCAGAATAGTTGAAATAATTTTTAAGAAATGTCGATATTACACGTTCTGGTTGATTTCGTGAAATAGTTGTGTTAAACGAACTCAAAATAATATTAAATTTTTAAATAATGTACATAAAGTGTCAAGTTATTATGTTAACGTAAATATAACACATAAAGGTGTTACGATAATAATAACATATACGTTTTGTGTTAATTTTACATTGAAGTAAGAATCAAATCTTGGTAACACAAGAAAATTTTAACATTTAAACACACTATTTTCTACTGTGTATATTCTAATTTTTCGATCAAATTTCATCGATGCATTTCTTCAGATCAAAGCATCTTTCATTTAATCGGAAAAGATATTAACCGTTGGAGATACTATTTATTATAATTGGTTTGTCCAATAAAATTTTTTTCTCAGTGTAGAGAATTGTTTTATGAAAAATTTGTGTACATTTAATTTACACTTCACAAGAGAGTTTAAAAGTCTTGAAATTTTTGCACTTAAAAGTAAAAGTCTCGATGTATTTTTTGGGATAAGCAAATGAAATGTAACGAGCTTACCGTTGCCATTACCGCTTCGAAAGGGTTAAGATAACTTCAAGACTAGCTTCTATCGTGAATTATCAAATCCTACATAAACGTTCGCCGTTCTCTACCGTAATGTCCGTGACGCGGTGCAATGAGCAGTGTCTGTTGTAAATCAGGCGTGATCTAAGTATGAGAATCTCTCTAAAGTTTTATTGTCTGGTTGCGCAACTGCTATCGGTAGGTAGGTAGACGAATTCCCATTGCGGGCGTCGCAAAAAATTCTCTGCTGACAGTGTCCATTAGAATTTAAAGCTTATTATGATTTCAAAAAGCGTAATATACAATTTTTGTAAAACGACAAGTAGTTAATCCTATAATCGTGTTCTGCGAGCAAGACTCAATTTAATTAATCTTATCATCAAGTCTTTCGAAAGTCCTTCCGTCGCGACTCTAAGTTAACGCATTCCTGATCGATACACTACGAATTAATACGCGCAGCGTAGAGACCGGCGAGGATTAGTTGCTTAGGTTAACAGCTTACTTAACCCTAGGTTGACCTCCCCACGAATCAAATGGCATCGAGAATAGAAGACGTATAAGCGTTTGACAATGCGAGGCGGGACATGTCCTGCTGTTTTTCGTTACAGATCCCATTGTCCTTTATCTTCATATATTGTTCCCGCTGTTGAGGTGGAAACCTTGATTCGTTTAGTCGTCTTTCCGCTTTCTGAGCTTGCCCTCCGTCTGAATGGTCCTGGAGACCAGGTCCACGCAACTGCCCAAGCCCGCAATGCCGTTGCTTTTTGTGGCCACCTCGCTGTCCTTCCCGAGAATCTTGCTGAGTGTCATGATGTAGCTGCAGGCGATCCTCAGTACCGATAGCTTCGATAGCTTCTGGTTGTGCGAGTAGGCGGGTATCGCGTGTCTCAACGTGTCGAAGGCCGCGCTGATGGTATGCACCCTGGTTCTCTCTCGAGCATTCGCCTCTATCCGTCTTTCTCTCGTCATGTTCTTGTAATTTCTCTGCTGGCCGCCCTGGTGGTGGTGTCTCGACGCGGAGGCCACTTGGTGACTCTGGTGACTCCGCTGGCTCGGATGAGTCTCGTGATTTTGATGATTATGACCGGACGAAGTCGCCAACAAGTGCTCCATCATGTACGACGGCGTTTTCTCGTAGGAGCCACTGACGGCGGGATGCGACGGCACTCTGGGCGCCTCGTTTCTCACCACCAAGGACAACGGTTCATCCTGCAGCCTAGGATGCGCTAGAGCGATGACGCTCGGCGGAGTCGACGTCGTTGCTGCTGTTGGCGTTGTCGAGTCGAACAACCTCTGACGAGGCTCTCGTCGCGAGGAAACAGCCGATCGATCGTGGTCAGTAGCATGCTGGAGTCTCCTAAACGATTCGTGTAGCCTCTGCGTCGTCTCGTCTTGATCTCCCCTCCTCTCTTCTTCTTTTCCCTCGCTGGACAATGGCGTTGTCGTCAACGTCGTCGACGTCGTCGCAGTTGTCGTCGCTGTCGAGTTGGAAATCGTGCTCGTCACCGTCGTCGTCGACGAGGACGAAGTCGCGGTTGCCTTGGACTCGTTTTTGTAGGAGGCAGGAATCCACGGTCGGAAGGGATTTGGCGTGCTCAGCGACCTGGTCTCCTCCTGATCCACGGTGGTCTCCTCGGAAATAGGCTCGAACCGTCTCTTCTTCAATGGCGCGGCAATGACTGCCGGTTCTTGGATCTTTCGCGGCTCCGCCAGCTTCCGCTTGTTCCGCAACGAGATCGGTGTCACCTGCACTTCGACACTGTCCTCGGACGAGGTAGGCGAATGCAGGCTCGATCTGCTGTCCTCGTCGACGCTGCTGCAGGAGCCGCTGTCCCTCTCGGAACCGGCCATGACACCGGCTGTAAACGAAATACAGAAAGATACGTTAATCATGGCTGTCCTACGAGTGCTGCAGATAATAGATAGATGACAATATAGAAAGATGTAAGTAATTAACTAAGCCGCACAATTTAACTCTTTCGTTCCTTTTTTTTATATGCCGAATCTAAACACGTAATCAAGATTTTTCCACCGGCCTTTCGATCGTTATGCGCACGTGTCGTATTGTGACATTAAAAAATGTACACGGAGACAATTTTCTTTTAGAATTTATCCTGAAAATATTGCAATCGTGAGACAACACGGCATTTCCAAGAATTTTATGAGCTTTTGAAATTTTACCTAGTTTACTCTTCGCTATACATGAAATGTTACAGAAACCACATCGTTCGCCGACGCAACCAATCAGATTATGATCAACGCAAGATTAATCGCTTCGAGGAAGTCGCCGTTGAAATTTAACGCGGTGCCAGTCTCCGCGCGCGGACGACGCGTAGATGAATAACGTTCTTCGGTAACACAGGCGCGTTACGAGATCCTATCGAATTCTCGCACTATTGAGACCGCGTTTCGCAACGTGACGGAGGACGATGCCGGCGGCGGCGGAGACGCACGTGTTTCCCTCGCGATTCCGTGGGCGGAACCGCGCTTCGGACACGCGGGGAGGCTTTCTGCTTTGATGCGTCATCCAGCTGGTACCATCTGGCGCGCACGCAGGGACCCGACCCGAGCGAGAGAGGATTATAATACACTCGCGCCGTCCTCGCTCCTCTCCTCCCGTCCGCTTCGCCGACGACCCCGAGCCGACTCGGATTCCAAGGCGGAGACTAATTTCGCTGATTTTAGTATCGCCGGCGAAGACGCTTGTCATCGCGCGAACAGTTTCACCTCGCCGTCGTCTTTTCGTCTGACGCACTTCGGAAGGGGTCAGGAGCGATTCCACGTACTTGTTATTGCACGCATGATTTTTGCGCTTTTAAGGACAACGAGGTTTCCTACACTGAAAAAAATTTCTGGTTGAATATGGACGAATCAGATAATTCCTTTAGGATTTACCAGAATTCCTGCAATCCTACAGAAATTCTGGTAAATCCTAAAGGAATTCTGGTAAATCCTAAAGGAATTATCTGATTCGTCCATATTCAACCAGAAATTTTTTTCAGTGTAGAAAATGACAGGACTGTGGGTGTTCCCAGTTTCTCTCGGTGCTACTGACAGTACTCCCAATAGACTCGAGCATTCAGTATCAAAGAATTCTGTTTTGTGTGTTTTTAGCAGTGGGGGTGCTAGCTTAATGTTAACTCAGCACCCCCACTTTCAACATTAATTTCTTGCGAAAGGGTTGAAGCAATAAATTTCGGACTAGGGCAATAAATTAGCAGTATATTAGCACTAAATTTTTCTACAAGTCCGACTTCGATCTTTAGTGGTGGAGGTGCTAGATTAATGTACGTATCAAAGGAAAGGGGTAGATGGTTGCATTTAGAAAATAACCCCTATGTTATTACGAAGGATACCGAGGTTTCATTTGAGAATGACTTTCTGAGAAGCCAAATACAGTAATAGCGTTCAGTATTGGCAGTAGTGCCATAGTATAACTAGTACGCCCACTCTGTCATTTGTTTTGTTTTGCGTCGATCCTTTCTGCGCATCCGCCATTATTTTGGTGGAGCCAATGAGCCGGATGTCGTATGTGTGGTAGTGTGAAATCAGTGTGACAGGATTTTATACCAAAAACATGGCGGAATACCACGTGACCGAAACCGAAAAGATCAAAAGACCGACAGAGTGTGGGCATGCTAGTTATACTATGATGGTACCGAGAGCAAATGGGCACGCACCCTGTATACGTACAGTTTTTTAAATGCCCAGCGATTCTTGGAAAAGCTGATCGGGGGAGCCACGCGCGTTTCGCAAGGGCGACGCGCGCGCGAGTCGAGAATCGCGAAACTGTATACAACGCGCGAATTATCAAGCCGGCTGACGTAACCGTCTTGTTTGTGTAACAAATGCGTATGCAAACACGACGGTGCGTAATTTTATCCGGCGTCAGAGCGGCGATCGCGATTTCATGACCTTTCTCACATTTCCCGGGACCGCGAGACGCGTAAAATTCCGCACGAGCGGCGCGCGATCTTTGACGCTCTTCCCGCGATTACGCTCAATTATTCGGCGAGTCTCCGCGCGGTGGCAAACCCCGGTAGCGAGAACGAACAGTCGGTGCCCGATGACGATCGGATCGGAGCCAATAACTCACACGAGCCGGTGGTCGCTGACTGCGCAGCGGCGCGAGCGTTGCGCATTGCGCATGATGCATCGGATTTCTCGATCGCGGATCGCCGGCGCCGCGGCTGGCGCGATTCTTTCATCTTGCCCCATCTCGCTTTCGCACTCGCCCTCTCCGTCTCACTCGTCGGTCTCCTCTCCCGAATACGATCGCTGTGAATCGGAATCAGTTAACATCCTTAAGAGGCGTCTGGCGGTGTATTTACTCGAAATCGAAGCCGGCGTTTCTCCGCGAGCTTCTTTTATTAGCTGGCTCTTTTTCTTGGGATTCTCCAATTGACGTAGCGCTCTAATTTTCATCGGAATAATTTGCAAGCGGAAAATATAAGATAAAGTAGAAATATTCTATTTTATGTAAGCAAATCAAACCATTTAAAAAATTTGTCGACAAAGTACGATTGCGCAATATACAGGGTGTCCCAGGAGGAAAGGTCAATATTCTGGGAGGTGATAGTATCGGTCATTTTGAGCAAAAATGTTCATATGAATATATGTCCCGTTCCCCACTGCTTCCGAGATAGAGCTGCTTGAATGTCTCGTATATTTACTTTTTTTCTGTACACTTGACCCTTCGTCCAACCTCATAAACGTCTGCGGGAATACTCTTATACGTCTGTTGACTGTTGTGCCGATAACATTGTAGAAACGTTCAAAATGCCTCGCATATTCACAAATCTCGAGCGAGCAACACGCCATGTTCACACAAGAGTTGAGAAATTTATTATTGTATGATCTGTAAAAAATGTATCACTTGAACGACAAACGTTAGAAATAGTACGTGGTATTTCTTTCTTGTCTATAATTTTGGAACTGTACATTCAAATAGCTCCATCTTGAAAACAGTGGGGAATGGGACGTACATTCATATGAACATTTTTGCTTAAAATGACCGATACTATCGCCTTCCAGAGTATTGACCTTTCCTCCTGGGACACCCTGTATAACGTGCAATTGATCAACTAGTACAAATTGTTTAAACGCATGTATTGGTTACAAAATTGGTTACAAAATTGGTTACAAAATGGAATGTTTCTAGGCGCACATTAGGCTTCATTTTCGTTCGTGATGACTAAAGTGTAATTGGAAAATACGCCGGTAAGTTTCTCGGTTCTCCGATTAGAAATCCAAGGGTCAAATGGCGTATGCTGGATTTCGATCCTGCGGTATTAATAAACGCCATTTTCCACCCCGCTCATCTCCGTCGCTCTTCCTTGTCTTTTTCTCGTGTCCTCTCCAGAGAAACAAGCCGGGAAGAGCAAAGCACGGCCGCCACATGACGCTGGCGCCAACCTCGTCTGTTCGTTGCTCTCCTTTTATTGCCTTTCCGATAGAAAGAGAGCGAGAGAGAGAGAAAGGAGGATCACGATCGCGACGTGAACGGGCAACCGGATCGTCTTTCCTTTCTGGTTGGCGATCACGCTGACCCCGCGAACGCGACGCTTTCCCGAAAACCTTTCGTAGATGCCGCGTATCTTGGAAACGGTCCAACCGAAGGGCTCTCGCACGGAATTCCTGCGAGCGCGGTAAGTGCCATGCCCGCCGATTCGAGCCAAACATAGATTCCCCGTCCGCCGTTGCGACCCGAGCGCGACTTCCCCGCGACGCGATAAGTCACGGGTTAAAGCTGGGTTAATTGGAACGAGACTCCAGTTTGTTCAATGCCGCCGCGAAACGTCTACGGCCCCTCTTCGTCGCATCTTCTTTCGCCACCGAGCAAATTGGAGCGGAAGAAAGACGAATTGTAATAAGGAGAGAGAGGGAGAGAGAGTGCGAACAAGCGAGGCGGAACTGCGCCCGAGCAAGTGAGATAACGTTACTGGCCACCTGGCATCGTCTCTGCCCGCCGCGTGTTAGTTTAGAAGCGTTATCGCGCCGATAACAAGGCCGCACTCTCGATAGCGGCCATCTGCCACCGCCATTCGCGACGATCGTTATTATTGTTTAACGAACGGAGAAGTCTCTCGCTCGTAATGTTTACTCGAGCTCGCTTATTACCGATGCACCGATATCTCGAGCCACCGACGCTACATTCTCGAGACTGGTCGAGTATCGATTTCTGCTTAATTTATTACTCGAGTTTTTTGTTTCTATAATTACTTTGAACGACGCGGTCGGAGCGAGAAGCGCGAGTATTTTCGAAGACAGTATCGTAGCACCGACGCCAATTAAAGTAACGACAATCTGCTAAATTTATGCATCTCTACGCAGAAAAGGAGGTTTCATCGTAATCTTATCGCGCGCGTAAAAACGAAAGGTCGCGTGGAAAGGAAATTATCGCGACGGTGCCGGGAAGAGTTTGGGTCACTCGAGGTCATCAGCAGGCGCCGGCCAAGACACATGCTCGATCATCGGCCGATTCATAAATATCGATCGGACGAAAAACAAAAGAACGAAATCGACGAGGTCGCGCGGTTACGATTCGCTACGTGTCACCGATGCGACTTCTGTCATTCTAAGCAGGACGGATCTTCCTTCTAAATCTTCCGAAAATAGACGCTGCCCGAAAATTTCGTTTCCATTTTCAGTCGCCATCCTCTGTTCGAGGTGAATTAGCACAGTGACCGTGATAAAAGATTTCTTCGAGGGTAGCGCGGTTGAAGCGAGCATTTTCTTCCAAAAATAGGAAACAATTTAACGAAAAATGTCGCGAAACTGGATCGTTCGGAGTTTAAGTTATAACCGGATGAAATGACTGAACGGAGATGAACGAGGAGGACACGTGCCGGTTTTTTTTCCCTCTAGAAACACAAAATTAGACCGCCTGAGGTTCGGACGCGGATCGAGCCACGTGGAGCAATTTTGACCTAGAAAGGGTCTCTCTCTCTCTCTGCAGTTTCTAGACGGCTAATTGAACAACGATATCCCGCTGGGTACCGTCGGTTTTTAGAGGGCGATCCGTCTGCGGGCGCTCCTCTCGTACGTGCGCACTCGGAGTCGCGCTCGTGCCATTTCGCCAACGAGCTCGCGGAATGCCTCGGGACCTCGTATGTACCTCCGCCGTCTCGGTCGCATTTGTTCAAACACGCCGGGCACATCTGTGCAAACTCTCGCGCCAGAGAACGTAACGGCTTGTAACGCCGACCTTCCGCCGGGGTCTTCCGTCGCGCCGGGTGCGCATCTTCCACGTGACGCTTCGTAGAAGCGTCCTTCGTGGAAAAATTCTTTTCACT
The DNA here is from genome assembly GCF_000949405.1 of Vollenhovia emeryi. NCBI lineage: Eukaryota > Metazoa > Arthropoda > Insecta > Hymenoptera > Formicidae > Vollenhovia > Vollenhovia emeryi. The sequence continues at coordinate 1,993,186 of NW_011967221.1, forward strand.
TGACGCTGCGTCTGCCGCACAGCTGTGTTTGCCAGATCGAGATCATTGTTACGTGTCGTTGCCTCGGTCCAAAATCATTTCTTAATCATTGCGATCTCTTTTATGGAGGACGAAGTTAACTGGAGCGTTTTTTTTTTTGGTTTAATTTAGTAACTCGAGACGCATTATTATTTACCGTGGCGTTTATCAATCAATCAAATCCGAGGGGGAAACCGCTGACCAAAATCTTGTACACCAATGCCCACACTGAAAAAAATTTCTGGTTGAATATGGACGAATCAGATAATTCCTTTAGGATTTACCAGAATTTACCTACCATTCTGTAGGATTACAGGAATTCTGGTAAATCCTAAAGGAATTATCTGATTCGTCCATATTCAATCAGAAATTTTTTTCAGTGCACTGATGCCCAGTTTATCTTGTTATCTTATTTTATCTTCATAATGCCCTAGCAAGGCCTAGTGCCTAGTACTCTATCGCTCTGATAACTTGCTAGTCTATGAATTTTTCCTTATTTTCTTAATTGTATTATACTCGAAAAGGACCCGAAAAGTAAGGTCGAAACGTAGTAACGAATTCAATAGAATTTGCCAGGCGGGTTGACAATAAGCTCACTGTTTTAAATTTTAATCGTCGCTGGCGACTATAAGTGAGTTTTTTTTTCTTTCTTTAATAAGTTTCGTTAGTTTATTTATCGATAATCCGATGCAGACTTGGAATAGGATATTTAAGGATTTCAAAGAAAATAAAAATAAATCCGATGCTCTCTCTTTCATTCGCGAGAGAAAGAAAACGGGAAACTTGGTTTTCTCCTTTTAATTAAGATGGGAGCATTAAGGGTGCGTCCCACGTGGAAGATTGAAGAGACGGCGAAGGCGGGAGCACGTGGAACGTGTTGGAAAACTTCTGTCGAGGGCTTTCTATAGAACCGAAGTGGCTAAATATAAAGCACGCGGAGACGGCTCTCGCGCACGTGGCCGAAATTTAATCGTTCTCGCGACGACTTCTGAAATCGTCGGTGATAATCGCGTGCTTGTGAGATGTGAAATTGTTTAGAAAGCAGCTACGCCCCTTCTTTCGCGCAATAACGTGATGTGCAAGGAAACATCGAAGAATTTGATAAGCGATAAGAGATTCGAGCGCAATCTATAGCCTGGATTGCGAAAGATTCGATGAAAACAGGAAAAAAGAGCACGTGCGCGTAGAATGATCGACGCGTCTAATTAAAGTATTCGCTATGCACATTTCATAATGTCAATAAGTGCGACAATAATATTAATATCGATATTCAGTTTATTCCCGCTTGAATACGTACAGCACAGTGCAACGGAAAATTATTAAAGTCGTTATTTTCCTGGATCTCGAAATCTCAATGTGCACGAAGAGAATGTTCTCTTAAAATTTATTTCTTGATGAATCGGAGCATTTTGAAGAACTTTAAAAGAGTTTTTTTTAAATTTTACTAGTAAAATGTATGATAAAATTTCAAAAAAATTAGTAATTCTACTTAGTACATATTTTAGTAGTAAAATGTATGGTAAAATTTGAAAAACTCGTAAAATTTTTCGAAATGCCGTGTTGTCCCACGGTACATGACTTTCAGGATAAATTTTGAAAGAAAATTCTCTCCGTGTGATATATTCGTGAAAGAGATATTATATCTATATTATTATACATACCATAGGATGTATCTAATATTTCTAGTGAACGTTTCACGTTAATAAACCAGAAACAATCTTAAAGCGCATCTTTAAGAGACCGCAGCCTCGTCTACAATGGTTGAAGTTGCAGCGTTGCAACGAGGGATTCAGCCAATATGTAATTAAAATACGACAAAAAGAAAATAATCTTGTGAAAAAGTCAGTAATAAAATATTTTACATATATTTTTATTATAATTTTGACGTATATAATATTATATGTGATTTTTTAAATAGAATTTCTATATACCAAATATATTACATATATTTTTACCTACATTAAAAAATCTATTTATTTCCATGGGGAAGACAATTTAACATTGTTCTCGCGATAACATACGAGTAGATGTTATTCACACCGGCTGAATCCTGCGCCGCGGCAGCTCGCGACTCCGCGGACCATTGTAGACGTGGCTCACGTCTTGAGCTCAAATTGAGACGCCGCTTCTGTCTCGTCGATAGGCGGCTCGCGGAATGAAAAGCGAGCCGAGCTGAATAAGGGGAATAAGATCGCTCTCGATCGTAGATCACCCGCCAGAGCGGTGTTTCCGTCATCGCGCTGGCAATATCGCGGACGCCTGTCTGTCAGCGCCGGCCGCCTTTTGCGGAATTATAAAGCGCCGGGCCGCGCGACGTCGACTAGTTCGCGTAATTACGCGACGCCAATTGCATCCGGCGCCGAGCGTTCGCCGTGGGCCGCTAATAATCACCTGTTACCGCGTCGTAATAGCGACGTAATACGAGGCTCCGCGCGATCGCCGGAGCGATGACTTGGATCGCCGACCGATACGGCTACGTGTCGTATCGCACGCCTAATGACCCCCCGATACCGCGGCACTTAACGCTTGCCTAACGAGCGGTCTCTGTTAGCGATTACCGTTTTGACGCGTGTCAATGCGTTTCGCAGTCGCCGCTACGTGGGCGCGTTTACCGTCGCCTTCGCCGGCGTTATTGGGAGAATTATGCGACAGCCCGAGCGTTGATTTAAGGCCGCGGCACGTCGCGCGTGGGCGCGAAAGTGCGCGCGCCGACCGAATTAAGCGTCTGATTATTCTCCTCTGTTTCTTTTTGCCGGAGCGACGGGCGGCACCGCGAGCGCTGCGCGCACTATTCGTCGCGCTTGCGAAAATAACCGGCGTCAGGGTATGTACACGCTGTAAAAGACGTGGGCTTGAATTATAACAAGGAATTTTCTTACAGTCAATTGTTCCGCGGCGTCGCACGTGTTGATAGAGGTATTTTCATAGTTTTCTCCCAACGACGTGCTAGCAATTCTTATTCTGCCAATAATAGAATAATCGCCGATAAGAAGGCGAATACCTGGGAAACGAAATAATTATTCTTTTGTCGCGACTCTGATGAAATTCCTCGTCATTTTGTTTACTTTCAACAAGTCAGATCGTCGGTCGAGGCTTCGATAATTCGACAAGACTGACTTTGTCAAAATGGACCTACTAGTTATACTATGGTGGCTCTAAAGGCCTGCGTCCACGATGCTAGAACTTGGACCAACAGGCTTTAACTTTATTAACTTATCACAAAGTTTATTACCCGTTTTGCACTTTGGGGCTATGCAACGATTCGTCATTATGAACTATCCAGGACAATTTGTTGGACTGTACACTGGCCCATGCACTAGCGTTGAATTTAAGGGGATGCTGGAGTGATTCTGCGGCGGCAAGATTGCGCACTGAAAATGTCTTAAATTTTGGCACACATCCTCCCCGCCTCAAAATCTGCCCGAGTTTCGAGACCCGTGTGTGTAAGACCGTGGTCTCAAACTAACAATAAGCCAGATACAAACGGATTTCGGTAGCGTTGAAGAGAGAAATTATGCGCAACGTGGGGACTTGGGGAGAGGCTAGCCCTCGCTGTCGCGCTATTATATTCCACTCTCGTGTGGCGGCGCGTCGCGTTTCCGCCGGAGGCTTTCCGCGAAGCGAGCGGCGAGCCGGAGAAGAAAAGGGAAGGGAGGAAGAAATAAAAAAAGAAAGAAACAAGTCTCGCCGATAAATCTCGCCGACGCGACGCCCGCCGTGTGCGGACGCGGCGCCGTTTCACGTACATTAACCTAGAACCCCCACCACTAAAAATCGAAGTCGGACTTATGGAAAAATTTAGTGCTAATATAGTGCTAATTTATTGCCCTAGTCCGGAATTTATTGCTCCAACCCTTTCGCAAGAAATTAATGTTGAAGTGGGGGTGCTGAGTTAACATTAAGCTAGCTACCCCCACTACCTAAAAAACANAGTCATCGAATTCAAATATACGGCAAAATTTAGTGCTAATTTAGTGCTAATTTATTGCCCTAGTCCGGAATTTATTGGCTCCAAA
>NW_011967221.1:1997319-2000650 GCF_000949405.1 Vollenhovia emeryi
TCCCGATCCTCGCGAGGAGCGCGCGGCATTTATCGCGCTGCCAATACGCCGCCCGTCCCGCTTCCGACGAGGGGGTTTCGCGCGGTTTCTTCGCCCGAGTCGACATAAATAAATCGACCCGCCCGTTTGTCGTATCCGGATCGCTTCGATAACGAGGCGGCATCAATACTTTCGCGGCTTCGATCCCCGGGAACGTCCGCGAGAGACGGAATTTCGCTGTCGCGGCAAGACTGCCCGCTGCCACCGCGTTTTTCATATCCGTCGCGAATTGACCTTCGCCACTGTTGGCCAATCATTCGATTCATTGCGGACTACCGCCTTGTTATATATATATATGCAAAGCGGGACAATTTTGCTCGGCGAACTTGCTGCCCGAGGAAATTCAATTCGCCGCCTAAACGATTTAACGTCGTGAAATTGTCCTTATGTCCCGCACGACGTCCGAGCGTTCTCTCGTGAATGATAAGAGAAAGCCCGACGCGAATGCGCATTCAGTGTCGTCTCGCGGAGAGGAGTCGAAGGAGATTACCTAGAGAGAGAGAGAGAGAGAGAGGCGGGGAAGAAAGAGAAGAGGCAATGGCGCTAGCCAGATGGTCGTGAGAGCGACCGTGACTTGATGTACCGAGCTGGTCATTTGCGCGACCGGCCCGATCGCGAAAACGCTCGTGTCCGTTCCACGCGTTCTGTTTCCGCTTCTTCGCCCGCCCCCCCGCCGCTTCTTCATACCGCACGGACACATGGCCGCTCGTTCCATGTTCTGGCCGATTGGCATTGGGCGGTTTCGCCTGGACACAAACAGTGCGGATACGTGCTGAACGTGTATTCGTTTTTGCCAATATCCCCCTCGTGCGTGATCTAGCAGTCGAATTGTTTTCTTGCTCGTGCTTTCTCTTTCCTTCTCTTTCTTTAAGGAAATCACGATCTGTAATCCCGACAGCTCTTATTAAAGCTCTGATAACGCACCGTTTGCACGAACGATGCCTTATCAGAGCATTCATTTTAACTTGCGTTTGGCAACAATTGCGATGAAGGAGAATAGAAGTCGCGACTTTGTTCGTTCAATCAATTCCGAACGTTTCCTTTTTAAAGGGAATATAAATTGGGTGATATACAATGTATTTAGAGAAAAGTGAATTTTATCATTTAAAAGAATTATTTTTTAAATTCATACAACTATTTAGAATCACATGTATTCTTCTTTAATTAAGTAACGCTTGTACCGTTATACTTTATTTCTCTTTTTACTTTGTAACAAAATATTGATAACGCGGATGTTTTTCCTAAGACATCACTAGACGAGAAAGTTGGACGGGCATTAATAACATTAAATGAAGATATCGATCGGAGACACGTGATACGGGAATTTTCTCTCTATCTCTATATTCCTCTCTTTCTTATTGACCTCATGTCTTGACCTTTGCCAGCATGTACAACTCGTAGCACCGATATCGAATCTTCGAAGCATCGTGTTTTCGAGCGTGCTTGAGTTTTGGCCGTTAATAATTTTGATAGTAATAAAAACTGTACGACAAGAGAAACCAGTGATAGGAGATAATTATGTATTTAATTAGTAAGATTTAGCAGATTTCTAAAAATGAAGAATGATATCTTAACAAGGACAGAACAACTGAAGTCTAGGCTCAACTGCACCTTCTAAGTTATTCAATCTGAAAGAATTTTTGTGATGTCATTCTGTGTCGGTCTTACGTGTTTCATTCGACATTTCGAAATAACTTTCAGGTCTCTGCTTATCGTGTCTCTGATTTATAGCAAATATTTGCTGATTCAAATCCGTACTTAATTTCTGCTCGTCAAAAGTTTATAAATCATCCTCCAAATGGGTACGTTTGAATCGACAATATTTTAAAATTAAGAAAACAAAGTTCAAATTGTGTATACGTTTTCTTGATAAAACGCTTCCTAATTTTTAATGTTAAGTATCACATTACAACGAAATTCCGGCTCGACGATAAAGTGAAATTAAACGGAGATATTATTCATTTATATCTGAAAAGATTCGTTTTCCCTTCGCTAGAAATGCCACAAGTTTGATTTAAAAAGTTAACAAAAATTACTTGACACGGAGAGTCCGATATGGTCACCACATGTCTAATTAGGGTTGGCACAACCCCAAGAAATAGTAATATTTGGGACAGCCATATCTGCACACAGAAAAATATATACTACCTGCAAGTAAATATTATTTGTTCCAAGTATTTGATAAGTTTATATATCCGCAAATCTATCATAATGTCGTCGCAAGTGTTATATTTACTCAAAACATATTCTGGTTCTTACAATTAGTAGATCTAGTACTTCAAACAAGAATACATAGAATTATTAGAAGCAAAACAATTTTGTTTCTTCTGATTTTATTAAAAGAAGTATACGGAATTCTTCAATAAGTTTTCTAGTTTTCTTCAAAGAAGAATAAATTCTTTCCTTGAGTATAAGATGGCAAGCTTTTCTAAGACTAGTAACGAGTATATCTTAAAACTATTATTAAGAAAATATTCTTTGAAGCAAACTATTACTTAAACGGAATAAAATAAACTGAGTAATTACTTTTCTTGACTGTACAATAATATTTTTCTGTGTGTGTGCTCGTCATACCCACATTGGTATAATAAGTAGTGGAGACAACTATTATATGTATATGCGTTTTGTGCAGCAAACTTAGCGAATGTTGCGACACAAAACAATGTAGATGCCCTACTATTTATACGGCAACATTTTTATTTTAATTATTTTTGCCGAAGCCGGTCTTTCCGTGCAGTTTTAATTAACGCAATTCGCAAACGTTTGAAAAGGGACACGACGTTATCCTGAAATCACCGTTATATTTTTATTGCTCTTAAGAAGTAGCCGTGAGATTCTTGATGAATTTAACCATCGAGTGTTTGTTTTCTCATTTTACGCGCGTGTTGCGGCGCGTATCAATCCGCGTAAAAAAAACGTGTATATAAACGGCCCACGTGCCGCGGGCGCGTGTGAGTCGTTGGTATTTACTCATCTGCGCTTAAACCAACATAAAATCGCGAATTATAATATACGAACGGATGCGCACACGTGCCGTGGTATTACGTAAAAGTTTCGTGTCAACGACGCGAAAAGACTCCGAAGACGATCATTCTTTTTATTACAGCATCTCCCCCGACAGATTACATTATCTCACTTTACCCGTAGAGGAATTTCCGTCGCCGATAGGATTATTTCTAGCGCGGGTGAGAGCCAGGTAAACCGAGGATCGCTTATTTTAATCACGTCAATCGTACGCTCGACAATCGAGAACAAGTGGCTCGCTGTCGCGCGCATCGCAATGCACTCTCGT
>NW_011967221.1:2001404-2005572 GCF_000949405.1 Vollenhovia emeryi
TATGTGTATGTATATACATTGAATGATTTCGAAATTATTACGCATTTACGTTTCATTTTTCAAGATAAATTCCTTGGAAAAAAATTTACAATTTTTTCGACCGCTTGCAAGTCAAAGCGACGCTAAGAAAAAGCTCGCTTTTGGGTCTTTATTAATTGCACGCAATGTAAATTTACGCGGAAATTGAGGACTCCTTTAGGTGCACTGATAGAAAAATATGTAGTATTTGAAACTATAATTCCATAGTAAAATAATTATAGTCTAGATGCTATAAGTAGATGCTAACTATTTAAAAAATTTACTATAAAATATAAGCCTTTAACTATTATTCTGTAAAAATATCCAGGTAATGAATAGTAAATTTCGTACGTTTTATCGTACTTTTCACTTGTTTCAGGTAACTTAATTTTGTAGTACACAAAAATCTATTTTCAGTTTACCATAATTATTTCATATGGTTGTGTTAATTTATGTCGTAGCGATAATGACTATAAATTTGTGCGTCGCTCTGCTATATTTTGCATATGTTTAATAAAACTATAAAAATATGTTTGGAGCCAAAATTCTCTATAAAGTATAGTGAGATTATAGTTGTTCTAACCATTTTTTCGCGAAAGGACTAGGGTCAAGAGGCTCTTCCTTCTTTTCGCGGAAGATGGTTGCTATCGAAGTTAGTGGCGTCGCAGGTAGCAGGTAGCAGGTGCAGGATCGTAATGCATAAGTGGGTGGCGACGGGGGAGTCCCTTCGCCTCGTGACATCCTTTGTATTTGTGACGGGACTCAATAGGGTATCGATTACACTCTCGAGGCGAGGTCAAAGCTGGCGCAATAAACCCCAAGCGAAATTTGTATTGAGTATTGTGCCGTTGCCCGAGGCGTCTACGGAGTGTCGGAACGGTGTTGACCGATTTATAGACACACCTTTACAATGCTATTTAACTGTAATAATACTGTGCCGCGTACGACGTGCTTACTCGAATAGAATTTTAATTCGAGACTCGCTCGCTTGTTAGCTGTAATATTAAACTATCCGGCGTCGGGAATCGCGGAAGCGGCGAGAAAGTGACGTTTAATAAAATCTTTGCCGGGTGAAAAGTCGTGCCGAAGCTTTTCAAATATCTACAAGTGAAATGTGCTGAGTATATCGCGGGCATGCTGTGAAATTTCCATGCCATTGTACTCGCCCGAGGTGTCGACTTTTAATGTATACACGCGTACAATAACATTGCGCGCTGCTAACGTTCTGTGTTAATGACTGTAAACATATATATTTACTTTCGGCTGAATTACTTTGTGGCGGATACCACGCGAAAGAAACATGTCGCATAAAAATACGCGTGCAGTGATAAACGAATTGACGAGTCTTCTCTCGCGCGAAAGGAGAGAGAATTTCGACCCCGAAACTTAGAGACGTCATTTCTTCGCTGCGGTTTTTTTGAAACTTACGCAAACTCATTTCTTCGCTGCGGTTCGCTGCAATCGACATCGGGCGTAACGCAGGTACTTGCTGCCGGCGGCAGGTTTGAGAGTAAAAGTAGTCGGCCGAGGAGATGAGATATGTAAATGAGCGCGTAGCAACTTAAGTAGCAACAGGCGATAGGCACTATCTCGATTATAGTAATATCGCGGGGAGGGCGGACGCGATCTAATTAAAACGCTCGTTTTCTACACGTTTTCGTGGCGGCCGATTATGATATCGGATTAAAGCTGCGATGTTTCTCGACGATAAGATCGCGAGATCAATAAATATGGTATTTACAGAGCTATTGTCCGTAAGCAGTTGGTAATATTTCTATCAGCACAGGCCACTGCCACATAACAGACTTTTAAGGTAGTTATTTTGTAAAATAATTTATGTGAGAATTGTTTCAAATTTTTACAATTTATTCTTTACACTAATACGTGCAAAATAAGACTAGTTGAATTAAAATTGACCGTTTCGAAGTTTAAAGGAAATGTTAAAGTTTGCTATGTTACACGAAATATTACGTGTAAAACACGTAAAAAATATTATTACACGTAACAATATAATTCGTTGTAATGTTATTACTCGTGAAATATTATTTACGCATTTTATTATGCGTTAAAATATTAATATTTGTGTTTGCAAACGCGAATGATGGCACGTTTTATTAGATTCGTATGAGAAACAAATATGTTATAGAGTAAAATAGAACGAATAACTGGAAAACAAATCAGAATTATTGACCGTTCCGTTTCAACAATATAAACAGTTAAAACTGAAAAATGGGAAGAATTATAGCGGACATGAGTGTAGTGTAAGGGATGTGGCAACCTCAAACTATAATCTTTCGAGTCTATTTTATATTATGTATTAATCGTACGTGTATTCTTGAGAACAATGTTGCATCAAGATATATCATTGTAACAATTGGTTCCTGTCTGGAAGAAACTTTTGAGCATTACTATCGCGAAACAACTACCTTAATAATTATTCACGGTTTTTGATCATAGAAAGGATCTATCGCGAAACAACTACCTTAATAATTACTCACGGTTTTTGATCATAGAAAGGATCAATAACGGAAATTAACGAAGCAACAAAAAATGAATTAAGCTCGAGAAAATAAACGAGAAACCCTAGAAAAAGTGTACTTTGAGAGTCAAATGCAGTTAGTCGTGCGAGTTAACGTTTAATATGAATTATGAGTGTACGATTTGTAATTCGCGTTAAATAGGTAATTAAATGTTACAGCGTTAATTCACGCACAACTCGCCGCGTTTGGCTCTCAAAGCCCACTTTTCCTTATTATTTGTTAATTTTAACATCGAGTCTTCAGCAAATGAATCATTTATTTAAAAAGAAAATAGTAAATCAAGTGAAATAATAAAATACCGTCCAGAGTTCACATAGGCGTATTTATCCGCAGATATCTCGATATATACTTTATCATTTGTATAGTACCACATATTAATTATTGTATTAACCATTCAGCCGTACCGAAATCATCGGAAAACGCCGACTACTGATTTTATCGTTGAATAATATCATGGTATTATGCTAATAGCACTTTAGTTATCTCAATTAACTTTACGTCTCGTTGATATGCCAACGGGGGCATAGATTTACACGAGAAAACATCGAACGACACGCACGCAATCTAGTTTTTCATATATATATATATTTTTACGACTCACGTAACCGCCCACGCGTGGCATTATCGCGTTCGACGCATTTAACACTGATTAGCTCCGAGTGTGTCACAATTAAGCGGCGAGCATTGACATTAACATACGCACGATTGATCGTAATGATATTAACAGTGTAACAACACGATTTTTCGATTTGTTTTTTTTTGCTGACTTGCAAAGAGCAGAAAGTAAAACGCGATCGAACATTCTTTCTTCTGCGCAGTGGAAATTCGCCATAAACAGCGAAACAAGAAACTAGGAAACAACACGTGTAACAATAGTAATTGTAGCAGTTGCTGATGTAATTTCTTTCGACATTTGATATAGCAAAATTCGATGCAATAATATACATTACAAAACATACATTAATATACAAAACATACATTAATATAATGCGAGCAATAAATTAAAAAATAAAATAGCATGCCATATAATTAGCAATATAATTAAATTGTGCAATCAAATTAATCCGTCAAGCATTACAGAAACTGTTACGTTTAACGAGCTGTCGTGTAATCGCTCCGGTATTCAATTAAAGAGATATGCTTTTCACGGTTAGATAGAATCCTGCTTTTATTCCCGACTGTTATCATCCGCACGAAGGTTTGGTATTTCATTGACTTCATACTTCGGTGTTATCGGTTTCTGAGAAACAGCTACAACGATATTGGATATCGAACATTGTAGATAAACGTCTCATTAACCAAAACTTCGTAGCGTACGTAGTCGTTTTTTTAACCCTTTCGTCAATAAGTTGAGATAAAATGTCATTCCGCTCTCGCATGACATTTCACGTTGATTATTAGATCGACATGTGTATCTGCGTTCGCACAGCACACAGACGCACGCACACGCACGTCAGGTTTCAGTCTTCCGCTGGCGTTAGGTTAAATCGGCGCATCGCGCTGATTCTGCTGTTCCGAGCATCGTTGTTTACGCATAGATGCTCAGCACCGATTTCAAGCTCGGTCAAAGGGGGTCGTCTGTTACCCGGGATCGTATCTCTGTGGCAGTG
>NW_011967221.1:2005750-2012188 GCF_000949405.1 Vollenhovia emeryi
GCCGCCGCCGCCGCCGCCACCGCCGCCACCGCCGCCGCCGCCGCCGCCGCCTTCTGCCTCGCATTCTCGTTTCTATTCTCTCTCTCTCCCTCTCGATCGAGATCGACTATACCGTGTACCTTCGTCTAGTAAAAATGCCCGGACTATCGTCCGGCATCTAACGTAAACAGCCAATAGTCTAGTTTCAGTTGTGAAGGTATGTTAGTGCACTGGCAGAAAAAAATGGTTGCAGTTACCACAATCTCACTATAATTTATAGTCATTTTCGGAGCCAACCCCACATTTTTACAATTCTTTCAACTACGTAAGTTATGGTTGAACTAACAATGTATTATAATTCTCACAGTATTGGTCCATGCAACTTACGACATGGTTGTCATAAACCAAAACGAGCTCTTAATTTGGTTAGGTGTACTATAAATATTGCAATAACAACCGCAAGTAACATTTCGAATAACTATATGTAATAGTAATAATCGTATTTATATTGCAAGTAACATTCCCTGCTTTTTATTATATATCCATCACTTTGCACTCATAAAGAATAGTACAAGAAAGCATCTTTCAAGGAAAAGATATGCGGTTTTCTTCTTACGAGAAAGTCTTGTACCGCGCGCCCCTCTAGTGAGGATATTCCGAACCATTTCATTTTTGTTTGTCATGTGATTAGTAAGGCGGATGATAGAAATGTAGTTAAATTTACTATTATTGCGATTGTGTTTACTATATAAAAATAATTAACTAATTTACTATTCATTACCTGGATATTTTAACAGAATAATAGATGAAAGCTTATATTTTATAGTAAATTTTTTAAATAGTTGGCATCACTGTGTCTATACGGTTGCTATTACTAATAGTACAGCAAGAATTGCTATAAAACTGATATTCCTGACTATCGTTATAGTTTCAAATACTAGATATTTTTCTATCAGCGTGAATGTAAAGCCAACGATTTTGAAATAAGAGGAGGAAAACGTCCTTACATAAATCGTCATTGTAGACTTTACAATCTGACTTGAGTCCCGAATTGACAATCGTTCCGCGCGACTTAAAACGAATTCGTTTCGTTCGAATCGTCCCTCAACTGTACCCGATCTATTGCAAGCCGGGCCAGGTTACTCGACGTTAAAGATGTCCCGAATGAATGACTGTCAGACATTTAGTATTCAAGTCGCGTTTGTTCCGCCCTGCTGCGAGAGCAATAGGATGCAAACGGGAGAGCGCAGCGAGCGCAGCTAATAAGGGCAATCTTCCCGCATTTGTGTACTCCGCTCACCCCGTACCGCGTATCTGTTCATTTACGCGGGGATATCTGCTGGTCTAATCCTTATATCGGTATACAAGTCCATTCCGATCATCCCCTGCAGGGCGATTCCCCTTTCGTCCCATCGTCCCGACCCGCCAGCCGCGATCTCTCCATTCCGCGGCGTTGGCGCCGCTCGTAATGATAATTATCGGTCCCCGCCGAAGGGAAGCGTATCGACCGGCCCGCATTCGAGCGATCGACGCGATGATTTACGGTGCATTAGAGGTGTATTGGTATTATTCAGCAGCAGAGCACCGCTTTAGTGGATTTTACCGCGACGTCGCGACGTCAAAGTTGGCATGTACCGATTTGACGCCGGCGAAACCAATCTGGAGCACGCTGATTAGAGATGGGCTTAAATTGCGCGGGCATTACGGTCTTCTCCCACAATTTCGAGTCTTACTTTCTAGTTGAAAGCGCTCTGAGCGTCTAGAGAGCGATGACACGAGCTATACGGAAACGAAGACTGCTGAGACGTCAGATGTAGAACGGATAAATGGGAAAATGATAATTATCCCAGGAAGTGGGTTAATGTACTCGAGATGCAGAATAGCGCTTTGTTTTTAGACTTGCCGTTCGCCGTTTGTGGCAAACAGATAAACGGCGATTACTGATTCAGATTTTCCTCACTGCGTTAACTTGAGCATGTCAAAGGAATCGGAGGCAAACTCAGATTAAACAGGAGACTACGAAATCTTTGATCACGGTTTAATTCACTTTTTTGTGCTTGTCCAATTCTTAGAAACTGGAGAACAGGCTGGAAAGTAAGTTAAACCGTGATTAAAGTCACCGGCATTCCAAAGTGATCCGCGCGTTCGTTTCGGTCTCGTGTCATCCCTCCGGCGCGCGCCCGCGGACTACGGGCTAAAATTCACCTTTCATGAAAGCTGAAAGCTCGAACGTACTTTCCACCACGTGGTCTGGCATTCTCCCCTCACGGACCACCGGCACTTCGCCGGTTACTCCTTTCCTCGATTCACGCACCCTCACGCACAAATACACTTTTTCCCTCCTCTCCTCGCGATACAGAGGAACCACAAAATCTCGGCACGTGCGAAAAACCAAAGTGTCTGGGGTTCCCTTGGTGGTCCCAACAAAAACTCCCGAACGAACGCGACGTTCGGAGGTGTCTTCTCGCGAGTCTCTGTTCAGGTCGCGGACGGACTCGACGTGGGACGACACACGTCCTGTTCCGAGCGCAGTCGACAGCGAACTGGCTCACCTCGTGTACTCTCGACTCCGTTTCACGCTCTTACGTGTGCGAGGGAGGCTCGACTGGTCCGCGCTCCGTTCCACCACTTCCACTACCACCACCAACTTGAACGCCGCCACTGGTAACACCGTCGCGCTACCACCACTACTATACCACCACCACTCGGCCGCAACTACCACCACCGTCGCACCATCGCTATCGGCAACACTAGTAGTACTACTGAACTACTACCGCCTATATTACCACCACTATCAGCAATACCGGCGACCTGACGTCGCCGCGGATACAGCCTCCCTCTCACCCACTAGCTTTGTCGACTCGAATACGCGGCATACGAGAACACCGGCGATGGTGGGGGATCCATCGCGCCGGAAAAGATCCTGTGACAGAGAACGGCACGGCGTTGGCGTTTGGCGTTGGCGTTGGCGCCAGCGATAGTAGTGGTATGTGTCACTCCAGTCTGACGCTCGTAGCTTCTGACAATAATAGTAAGAGTATTGGTCTGCCCGCTAGTTAGATGTTAGTTCCGACGTGGCGACGTAGCAATGGTGAAACGGCTGATAGGACCACGTCCGTTGCGCCTCAATCCCCTAAAGACGTTAAGACGCAATGGTTTTAACGATTCTAAATGATCCCTATTGATTCCTGATCAATGATTCTCGACGCGACGTTGGCGCCGCTGATCGTGGCGATGTCGCCGTCCGCTGGTATTAGTAACCACCGAGACGTTGGGCGACGCAGCGTGTTGGCGTCGGTGGTGGCGATGGCCACAGGGAAGAGGAGGAGGAGAAGGAGAAGTGCACGCATTGTTGGCGGCGGGAGTTAGCGGGGGCCGACAGAGCGGCGCCAGCAGGCCGAGAGTTTAGCTCACAGTTTCTCTGTACCACTCGCTCGTTCTTTCTCCCACCCTCTCTCTCTCTCTCTTTCTTTCTCCATGTCCCCTCGCTCGTCCTCCTTCCCCAGTCTCCACTCCGCTGACCCTACGGCTCTCCTCTCTACATTCATCTCTCTTTCGTCGTGCCTTATAGCCGTTCTGCCCACCCACCGGTGGTAGCGCTCTCGAACGTGCCGAGTGTGTGCGTTTGCATGTGTGCGTGCGGAGATGCCGCGGGCGGCCAGGAATCGCGAGTTTATGGGACTCACTGACCACCGCAGGAGTCTTTCCCCGAGTCTCTCTCGAGACGGAGGCCGTTTCGCCGGCGTCGATCTCCGGGAGACTCGACCTCCGGACTTTTGCTTCTTTTACCGCCCCCTCGTTTCTGACCAGCCTCGTCCTTTCCGCTCCCTTTCGTAGTGTCCTCCCCCCTCCACCCCCCCCGCCCCGGCATCCGTGGCTCTTGCGTTTGCCCGGTGCAACGCTCCTGTCCTGAAAGAATGTTCGCGCTACGCCAAAATCATGGGAAACACCCGCGGGCGTACCGTGCACGGGCGGGTATTAGGGGTACTTCTGCTCGGGAGCGGTGGCAGAGCGACCATGCCCGCTATAATGTTCGCCGGGATCATTATCGTTCCGCCGAATCGTAAATACTTGCAGGTTCGTGCGAACGCAACGACAATCCTCGTCGCGGTGAAGTAATTGCAAGGCGAAACCCGGGTTTGCTGTGCTTTTTTAAAGCAGACTATCGATGAGCAGTTATCGTTGGATCTGTATTCAGAAATGTAGTTAGCGAACATTTGTCACTTGTCGAGTGTTTTAAAGTTTATATAAGATTGATCAATACGAAAGTTAACAAAGACGACAATGAAAGGGACGCGAAGAGAAATTCTTTTATTTTTTATTGCACGCTCGTGTATCAATCGAGAGAATTTTACGTTAATAATTTTCTCAAAGTGTTAAATTATTTGGTCGGTTTTCCGAATTACCGTACATTTATTTCTCGATATTCTCATTTTTCGTTGTTAGTCGAATTTATTACTCCTGTCCCTGTTAATGTTACAAACATTTTGCTCACACATGCAACTGAGTCGCACATGCCGTCAACACGTGTATGTACACATTTTTCTTCCATCGTTTTTAAACATGAAACTTTATTGCGTCACGAATGCAATATGCGACCATGTTCGGCACATATTCGTCAGGATCCTACGGGTTAAGTAACGAATAATGCCGGTCTGTCCATTGTCTCATCGATTTTACGATTCTGAAACATATTTCGGCACATCTCCGTACGATTGTATGCAGCCACGTGTTCGTATAGTCGCAACTGCATGGTCTCCATAATCTACAAATATGATACATGTGGCCAATTCGCTTGGAGTAACATATTTCGCCTTATAAAAATAGACTTATTGTGTACCGGCTTCATTTTTTCTCGACAAACGAAAGGAAACCTCCCCCTCTCTCTCTCGCTCTTCCGCATTCACTCGAGTTCTGGTTATACTCGTATTTCTGTATGAGGTCCTGTAAGTTTTTCTCTTCCTTCTTCTATTTCCTCTTTTCACTTTATTTTATTCCTTTTCCTTTTCCCTCCATACTGTAACATTATTTTACGTGCGTTTAGTTCAATCCTACTGTTACAACCGTAATAACGTCTATACGCTTTAGGGGACCTGTCTTACAGTTCAATAAATAAAGATTCTGATTCTCTCTAAAAAAATTATTCGTAGTCTTTTAATTTCATTCTCTTAGAACAATTCTGTGCTTTGAATGTGGAGACATTAGGGGCCATAAGGCCGCATTTTCGTAGTTGCAGTGAGTCCTGTGTTTCATCTCGACAGTAGTCGGAGTTGTCAAACCAGAAATTGGCCGCGCATCAACAAGCGTAACCGATCAAGGCCGTCCAGGACCTTTATTTAATCGCGTCATTATTTTCCCACGGCGCTTGTAACTGGCTTTTTTATTCGATTTGACGAATAATTGAAAGTCGCGAATACTTCTCCAAATATAATTAATGAGATAAACAATTCGTTCTCTCATTAATGAAATTTAATCGTTTAATAAGGTATACAATATGGGGATGAGAAATATTACAGTGAAATTGTAGAGTAAAATATGAAACATAAAAGATAATATATAATGATTGTGTGCGTTAGACATAACTTCTCAATAGCTATCTAACAGCTCATAAAAAAATACAATTTCTCGTGATTTCATAAAAATATTAAGGTTCTAATCATGTTCAGTTATATTATTAATTATCAATAATCTCCATAATCCTCAACCATCTTGGTACACTTCCTCTCGATAGGACATGGCTATTTTTTAATTATTATTTGTTCATATTTTTATTCATATTTGCATTCAGATATGATTAAAGGGAAACAAACAAAGCCTGTCACTTGCCTATTTATATCGACTATCTCTTTATCATTATGAGTGCGAGAATACAATGCCCAGGTTCACAGAAAAGCTGAAGGAATAAAAATAATCACAATTCAGAAGAATCTGACAGATTATCGTATCTTCAATTTGTAAATAATCATCGACAGACGTTCTTTCTTGAAGTGGGCGAGTTGACGCATTCTGCCGCGAATCCCTTGCCTTTACGGCATTGTTCTTGCGACGTCTTTGCTTCGCACGGAACTTTCGACGGCTCCAAAAAATTACCGCACTTTTAATGTCCGAATTCTATTGGAATTTTGACATTGTCTTATTTTTATATCAAACGAGGTTGTGAGAGATATAAATGCGTCAAGAATATTTTTTATCTCGGTAACAGAAATCCTTTCCGAGGGTGTGGTTACCCCCTTGCATCCGGCATTGTTCTGGGCAGATCAATGAGAGAAAAGTTGTGTGTGCGGTAGTGTAGCTTTGATACACACATACGCCGCTGGATTGCTGCCCAGAATAATGGCGGAATATCACGTGATCGGGACCGCAAAGGTCAAAGGGACCGGCAGAGAGTGAACCCACTAGTTGTACTACACTGAAAAAAATTTCTGGTTGAATATGGACGAATCAGATAATTCCTTTAGG
>NW_011967221.1:2012319-2105385 GCF_000949405.1 Vollenhovia emeryi
ATTTACCAGAATTTCTGTAGGATTACAGGAATTCTGGTAAATCCTAAAGGAATTCTGGTAAATCCTAAAGGAATTATCTGATTCGTCCATATTCGACCAGAAATTTTTTTCAGTGTACGGATGAATTTTATAAAACGCGTGCCCGAAATTGCGTATAATTTCGACTGTGTAATTCCCAATTCCAAGCCCTACACACAATTAAATTTCGCGAGAAGATTAAATCAATATATAAATGTTATAAATAAATTAGGTAAATTTATGCGCAAATGATTTTTATTTAAAATTAAATGTAAAAACTATTGCGTTATTTCTCATTGCTCTGGGGCACATGTCTCGCGGTTAAATTACACCGAGAATTTTCAATGAAAAGGATTGTTTTCGCGCGGCTGTTATAAGAGCCGTGTAATCTAGTGCGATATTCTCGTGATTTGATTATTTCAATGAAGACTTCTTTCGATAAAGTATGTTAATCGAGATAAAATTCTTCGTGTCACCTGTTGGTTAAACGTTTTATCGGGAATTCTATCATTATCGATCTACTTTCGAGCTATCGGCGATTAACTTGTATATCTTAAAGTAAGTACGGGTCTGATAACGATAAAGTCTACATAAAATATTTTCGCTAACGTACGTGTTCTAGATTGTATTATTGAGCGCCAATTGTATCACAGTATACATGTTCTTAAAATTGAAAGATGTTTGTAAAGACGAAGCTTTATTAACTACATTCATATCGTAAACAAGGATACTTAAGTATGAAATAATTTTCTCTCAGCAACCATTCTTCTGAATTTGCTGATAATCCCGCGATCTTTTCCGTAACGAACGGATCTTGTCAGATATTTCACTCCTTCGCGGTGTATTTATAGAGCGTTGCAAAAAGCGCCGCTTTCAATCGCGGCGAATATCAATCACGCGCGTGAGAAAAAGAGAATATTAATGACTGTTATTTTGGCCGGCAATTTCGTGCGCAATTGCACGAGTCAACTCGCAAAACAGACACGCCCGTGTTGCGCTCGGTCGCCTTTCAATTCGCGTCGGATTCAAAAAGCAACCTCAGCGCCGGACACGGCCGATCTCTTATTTCCTTTCGCTCGTAACGTGCAAAGGTTGCAAATAAAGAAAAAGGTTGCACAAAAAGAATCCGTAACTTTCAGAAAAGAGTGATTTAAGAAAGGCTTATAAATTGTATTAAAAATGCAAATTCAAAGTTACACATCCGGAATCTGAATAACGGGAGCATCGTCCACGATTTATCACATTTTTACTAATTGCTACTTATTAATTGAAGTTCTGTTAACTGACAGTTTTATTTTTCTAATAATTCTTGTTAAATAACTGAATTCAAGACGGAGACGATGATTACGTGTATCGATTCGAATGCGTGCGATGGATTCGCATTACCTATTTAATCGCGACTAGATTATCATGTGATAATTATCGTCTTTAAAGACCGTACCACTTTGGAAGATAACAGCGGCGGGCTCTTTCGCTCCCTCAATCTCGGCACCGCATTTCTGTAATAATAGTAACGAAGAACACTTCACTCGCGGGGACGGAAGTCAGACGACAGCTGGCGATTGCGGAGGAGGCTGCGGGGGCGCGAGAGGAGGAGACGGCGAAGATGGTCGTGTTAAAGGCGGGCGGTGTACTAACTCCGGGAATGCCATGTAATTTACGTTAACAGTCAACACACGAGCGCGCGGCGGGAGGTGGCCTTTATCTTTCCCCGCGACACGTCACTTTTGATGCGTCGAACATGATACGGCATTAATCCCACATATTCGTCCCAGAGGGAGAAACCGTAATATTTTTATCAGTTCATATTGCGTTTTTAGCTCGTATGCTACTACGTGAAAGTTACTCCGGGTTTTGCTGCAATAAACAAATACTTTATTTAATATACGTGCGCGTATCGATAAAAATTTCAATATATAAAATATTTGATAAAATACATAAATAAAAATAACGTAATATTCGACATGAAGGGATGAATATTTATATGGCGAATTTGAATTTATTCTTGCAGAATAAACCACGCTCGCCGCGTAAAGCATTTCCATATTAATGATCGATAATATTCGAATGATGGGAGTAAATGCCGGCTCCGAAAATGCCGCGGATCCTCGTCAGATACGCGTTTACCAGGGAAGCCACGCGTCGCGGCTCGCCGATCTTACGGCTCGCGCGGGATCGATTTCCGCAGAATCAGCGTCGGTCTCGCTCTTATCGCGCGAGTTTCTTTTTATATGAGCGGGCGCGCGATAAAAGCCCGTGCCGCGAGACGCGTGACGCGTTAAACGCACCCGATACGCATTACGCGATAACCGGAGTACAACCGAGTCGCGTATCAGATCGTAGTACGAGTGCTCGCGTACTCGCGCATAAGTGCACACACGCGAAAGGGATAACGATCTTCACACTGTCATCGTCACTCGCAATATTGCTTAATCCGTCCTTAGACCGAGAACGATCGGGTCCGGTCTTCACGGGGTTATGTTATCGCACTGTGACTGTTTGCGTTCCTTATCTTTCATAAATATTGGACAACAATATTTCGTGTACTGAGAGAATTTCCTCTTAAAATGTACCCTGAAAATCATGTAATCGTGGGAAATGGCATTTTGAACAACTGTATCGGAGTTTCTTGAAATTGTATTATACATTTTAACATTAAAATTTGTACTAAGTATAATTACTAGTAAAACGTATGGTATAATTTCGAAGAATTCTCATAAAGTTAAGATAAAATTAAAATTAATGTTAACAGCTAAAATAGTAAAATAATAATATATTTGTTATATATTTGTTATACATAAATGTGAGCCGTCACCTGAACGAGGGTGATCAATTATATAAATAAGTTCTAGTATAAAATATTATAAAATTGGTAGCATCATGATACAAATTGAACGTTTCGGTCTACGAATGTGACCCTCTTCAGCAATATTAAGTATATGCAATTGGTCTAAGATAACGACGAGTCAATATAATATCCAAGTCGTTATAGCGGAATTATATACGAGAACATTGGAAAATCACTTATAATGTACGCACGTCCGAATAGTATATATTATACTATAGATGGGCTGGCCAGTTGTGTCATCACATTCCATCGGACCCACGATTATAGTGCGTGTCAACAGTCGGATACTTCATTTGGTATCGAAGGATTGTATAACAGCTAAAGTAAATATATAAAATAAAAATAAACAGTAAAAAGTGTGCGTCAAGAAGATAAAGAGCTTTAAAATGGTGAAAGTTAAATAAATAGGTCGAAACCAGTTTTAATGTTCTCATAAAGTTCTTCAAAATGCCACGTTGTCCCACGATTGCACGAATTCCTGGGTAAATTAAAAAAAAATGGTTTCCCCGTGTACAATTGTTATTTTATATGAATCGTTTCTGTATACTGAACATATTGAAGTAGGTCTGAGAAAAATCCATATGCATCCATATATAATATTATAAAAATGATTTATAATTGTTTCTTATGTTATACCGCAAAGTTTTATGTTTACAATTATTTTGTGAAGTTATTTGTAACCACAAAAAGGATTCCAGCTCCAGCAGGATTTCTTTAGGATTTCTTTTATCGATTCTGACACTATTTCATTGGATAACTTCACGGTATAATATCAAAAATGTGCTGGAGCAAAAAACCGTCCCACGAGTTTCTTGAAGAGCCCTCGCTTGATCCGTTTCAACCGTTTATACAGACTGCGAGAGAAAATTGTCGATTTCCTGCTTTCTCTCTGAGTCGAGTCTTTTTCCGTAAGAGGAAAAAATACAGGTCGAGAACATGGGGTTTGTGTTAAGGGGTTTCCCTTTCCCATGTGAGTGGCGCGACGAAATGAAAGAAATCACTGTTAAGACGCACAAGCCGCGCGTTGCGCTTGCTCGTTTCATTTTTAGAGTTGTGTGTTTGCACTCGATACCTCACAGCTTGACTTTGTCCCATTATCCCCGTACTCGGCTCTCTTTCTCAGGCCTCGACAAACATGTTGATCATCTCTCAGGAAAATTTCGAGTGAGAACTCGAAGATTTTAAGAATTAGCCCGATAGAATTTAAAACCTGTCACACTCTGCTTTCTTAATATTCCTAATGACAGGATCTGGATAGAAATTTATATAATGTTTTGCGAGATAATATCTGTTCTTTAATATTTACGTCGCGAGAGATAAATTATAAATTACTCGGAAAATTTTTAACGATGTTCGCAAGTCTTTCGTGCCACCACGTTTTTTTAAAAAGCAGATTTTTTAAATTGTAAAATTAAAAATCTATAATTGGTTATCTTACAATTAAATATTTCTAAACTACTTTAGCATTTTATATTTTAGGATTACAAAAACAGAAAATCTAAACGCACACGTGTAAAACATTGACATAAATATTTAATATCTCTCTAAAAGACGTATCTCTGAATTTCGTGAAATACATTGCGTAAATTTTACTTGAAATCATTTTCACTTAGAGGCGAGAACTGCCTAACTAATCGAGAAAGTTGCCAACGGTAACCAGAACACGTAGATACGCAGTAATTGTTCCCTGGCAAATGCCTCGGACAGAATACACGGGACAATTGGAGCGTGTCACATGTGAAAAGCCTTGGCTTATCGATTTTCCAGATTTAACAAACCAAGACAGCACATGTGACATCCGCTAATATTTAACGCGTTATCTCTTACGCATTCGCGCTTATCTCGTCAGTTCATTGATTCACGCGGCCTCGTGATTATCGTATAGTTCTCGATATTATCCTGTCGAAGCTGACATAGATGAAAAATACAAGGAAAACAACGTATCTATTTTTTGTAGCATGAGCTCTGAAAATCTCGTGTTATATTTTGCTACATTATATTCCATAATATATTTATTACAGTAAAGATTTTATATTTATATCTAAATTGTTAACAAGCAAAGGCCATCGGAGCCAAGCGCGGTAATTAATAAAAAAGGTTGAATAAAAATTAAATCTTTTATGCATTAATTACTTTTTTTTACGCATTAATTACCGCGCTTGGCTCTGGTGGCTTTTGCTTAATAATTTGGATTATAACCAAGAAAGCCTTCAAATCTTCACTAATTATATTATTACATCGTACTATTTGTATAGGACAATATAACTAATGTATAACCAAAGGATTTCAGGAATCCTTTTTATATCTAATCTATATTTATTTCTTCAACAATTATTGTCCTCAGCAATTAAGAGTCCGTCAATGGGATATAGTGGTACCGATACTAATTGACCGTGGCAATTTTTCGATGGATAGGGGTTATACATGACCTATCTACGAGCCAATCGACCAATCGACTCGGCGTGACAGAGGGTCGTTAGCGCGTCATCGTGTGCCGCGGAAGTCCAGCCCCGACCCCATATAGAGTCACGTCGCGGTGCCTTATGGCGTAGCCGGCAGCCGCGGCGGGGTGTCGTTCTATATTTACGGTGACGGTAACGTAACGATGCGTGCGTGCATGCGTGAGTGCGTGCGTGCATGCGTACGTTCACCCCGCGAAAGTAATCGTGTGTGGCGCGAGCGCGACACACGCTTCCTGCATTTGCCTACTCGGTTATCGTCGCCTTTTGGAACGCTCCTGTATCGCTTATTTGTACAGGGCTCGTCATCCCCGTTACTTCCGGAAATTGAGGTCTGTTGATAAATCTCGCGGCGATCGGGAGCCAATTTCCTCGGGAGAAATTCCACGGAAGGAATTCCAAGTTAATACGATTTTTAATCCTCGACAGTGTTTTTGCAACTCTGAAAATGTCGTTAAATATTTTGGTAAGGTTTAAAATAGAGTAATATACATGCTCTATCATTTCTATCAGTTTGTCACTTCTGAGAATAGTATTTTTATTTGCCTCAGACTGATTCTTAATTTCTAACCATACCTATATTCCCTTGACAATTTTTCTTGTAAAAGTTTTAAGGCTCGCCTCTTCAATTTCTTCTGGATTTCGAGTAGTATTATACTTGTAATATGTACGAGATCTCTCGTTTTGCAAGAAACACCTCTGAGAATAGTATTTTTGTTTGCCTCGGACTGTTTCTTAATTTCTAATCATTTCTATATTTCCTTGACAATTTTTCTTGTGAAAGTTTTAAGGTTTGCTTCTTCAATTTCTTCTGGGTTTCGAGTAGTATTAAAATTGCAAAATGTACGAGATCTCTCGCCTCGCAACAAATGCATCAACAGTCCCCAGGTGCAGGCGCGTTTGTGTCTGCAGAATGAAATTGCATGTCAGCCGCCAATAAAATTAGGCTTAATAAGATCCGATTTCGCAGGCGCGCGATTAGACGGAGCGGCTGCCTTTTTCTCGGCGGAATGACAGTTGGTGCAATAATGCGTGGGCTCGGCCGGGCCCGCGGGGGAATCTCCGCGACGCGACGCGTAGGTTACACACCGGGCACATCACGCGCGGTATCTACGAAACATATGCACCGATAGGGGTGCGTCCAAGCCGTCGGGGAAACAAGGCGCGCACGCAGCCCCGATGCGTGTCGGCCAGATGTTCCCCTAAAAGGGCCAAGGAAATTCCCAAGGGTTCTCGAGGCCGCCCTCGCCTCGTGGACCATTTGCACACGCCTTAGGTATATCGTGCAAAGTCTCTGTCGGGCAGCTTCGAGTGCTCCAACTGTTTGCATTACTAAGGAATTCAAAATTTTAGCCTTTCTCTCTAGATATTTTTCCTTAGGAACGAATTTAAATGCATTATTAAGATAATTCTTTATTGAGAAACTTAAGCAAAACAAGTGAAGAAGCAGTAGGGAGATGACTACTTATTGATTACACGCGAAATCAACTTGCGTTTGCCTGTAGTTTTGGTGAGAACAGAAAATATTACATTGAATGTATAATATTGCGTTTCGTGAATTCATCTTTATTTATGTTTATATTAATGCATATCGATTCAATTTATATGAAGCCGCATTTACATACTAGCTTTCACGGAGAATAACGAAAGCTGCGTCGCACGCGGCATACATAATAAACTGCCATTATCGCCACAGAAAACATTTTCGGAAACACGGAAATGTTTAAAGGCGCGAAATTCCGTCCGACTTGAAGATGACTCATTTTAGCCGGAACGGCCGTGAGCTTTTCGAAGAATAGAAGAATTCCTGGCCGAGACGCCCACGCTGGCCATGCTCGAGCATCGATGCCACAAGTCCTATCGCGTTGACATTCCGTGACTGTCTGAGTCTAAGATGACCGCCCGCTGGGACACTCAAATTCTATTATCCCGCCGTCCGCCGCCACCCTCTGCCATTCTCAACGCGATCCTGGCGTCGTCCCACAATCGACCGGCGGCCAGGACGACCCTCCTGCGAGTGGCACGTGAAGGATACGGCATGCTAATCCGGCGGGAGCTCGAGGGTAACCAGATGGCAGGTCCTCGACTAATCCTGCGCCACCTGACAAGCAGCGTCAGTCAAATTCGTTCTTTCCTGTTTCTTCGCGCGCGCTTCTTCGGCGAGACAAACAAAGAGAGAAAAAGGATCTCGACGACTATTCATTATGAAAGTCTCTCGGGCGGCGATCAGATTTATTATTTTCCACGAACTGACACGCTCGAGTGAATTATTTCCAAGCTCAAAGTGTTTTATTACATCTTCTCGAACGTCTCTCTTTAAAACGATTGTCCTAATGTGCCGTCGAGATAGTCGCTGCAGTCTTAGGTTGTATCGCTGCATATCCTTTTTTTTGTACGACAAAATTGTACAATGATAAATGCGTTAAGGTTCGGCCGATGACTAATGTGCATCCGATAGCGTAAAATGCGCAAGCAGTTGCATACATCTTCCGCTTATTTGTCTAGTCGGGTTACCAAAATTCCGCGATGACGAATTCGTCTGATCTCGCAATGCCATTCCACTGTGTTTCGCGTCTTCAGTGTGTCGCGACTCGTCTGGTTGCTATGGCCAAGGTACACCTGCTCGCTGCTCTCATCTGCCCGCACGTTACCTTAATAAATTTTGTCGCTTACCCGCAGACCCGGAGAAACGACCGTAATCTCTTAGTGGCTGTCTTGTAACATTGGCATTCTAGCGTATTTCTCGAAGGCGTCGTGTTAGATCTCGTACTCTTCCTACAATCCTGAGAATCACATATTTTAATCGCACGCGTGTGCGTGTATAGTCTGGGCTTACTCAAGTTTATTAATTTGTAGGGACTTCCACAGTCCACCAATCTAATTTTAGCGACAAATCCGAAACCGGTCTTTGTCTTCAATTAAGAGTCTGAAAGTACATATTTTCAAACTCGCGTTCTTCATTTTCTTCTCCATTTCTCCGTGCAAATTTTCTGCCGGAGCCTCCTAGTATTTATCTGGACGAGAACGACCTTACGGCCTATCGTATTTTTGTACAATATATAGAATAGTTTACTTGCCCGTCGATTTCCGCCGCAGAACGAGAACGTACCGTCGCTCGTTTCGGCGTTATTGTCGCGCGCGTTTCGTTTCCGATGCGACCGGGAGGAAAAACGCGGAAAGGACGAGAGGCGCAGGCAGTGGCCAGGCCACACGGCGCGGCGTGTGCACACGCCGCTCGCGCCCCGTGTGTAGTTTATAATCTCTAAATATTTGATGGTCGGGCCGCGCGCGTCGCGCGCGCGATAGCGTCGGCGAATGCTGGCCGCATCTGCGCCAGCGTCGGCTTCAATTATTAAAGCTCCGCCATATGTCCTCTCTCGGGTATCTAATCCGTCCTACCCAACCCCTCTTTCCATGCCGCCAGCGTTGACCCCCTTCTTCGCGATTCTCGCGTGGAGAACACGCGCGGAAATCGAAGGAGTGCCCCGGCACTCCTGAGACGCACGGCGCAATCTCGAAAGTATCCCGCTGCAGAATTAAGTGTTAATATACAGGGTGTTGTGTGATATGCGCCTCACCTCTTATTTGCGAATAAAGCGGACGAGACTGAGTCGAAAAGTCCTCTACCATTTTGCAATTTTCGCCATAGTTAACGAGTTATTTTCCCTTTCTAAAAAAGAGATGTTACCAGCGCGAATGTCGTTAATATCGAACAGTTGAGGCCTCTTTTCCGTGACGTCGATTGGTTTTCTCGAAGCGCGGTGTGCTTCAATTCTCTTTTAGATTCATAGTGAATGAAGATTTGCAATTTAGAAATATCCATTTGTATGCATCAACTATTGAAGTAAAATCTCTAATCTTAGTAATTAGAATTTAAGTAACAACGATTTTCGTTTCGAAACATTTTCTCGATTGAATAGAATTAATCGTTAATTTAATCAATACCAATAAGTTCGCAGAATAATACACAAAACGTAGTAACAGCCACGGAACAAAGTAATATAAAATATTGAGTACGGAATTTTCCATTACGTAGGCGGGACAACGAATTCTCAACGTTTTTTTTGTTGTTTTTCACTCGGCGCTGTATCGTACGACGTTACGCGGGCCAATGTTTACTTGAAGGTCGCTGCGCTATCACTCGCTCGCCGAGCGTCGAGCCGGCAAGCAGTGGCGAGAGTCGCTCCGTACGTGTTATTACTTTTCCGTTATCGGCTTCCAAACTCGATCGCGACGAACGCAGGGATAAAACACTATTGATTTGCACACCTTCATTAGTAACAAGTAACGTTCCTTGACTAACTACTAAGTTTCGACAACTTGTAACAAGAAACGGATTGCATGTTGAGGCGACGGCTCTTTATCAACGTGTACATATTTCATGAGACTAACTCGTCTAAAATTTGAATGTAAACCGTGATACTTTGTCGCGGTTACATCTCGTTTACGCACCGTGCTTTTAATTGTCTATCGATTTCGTGTAATCTGTTCCATTTTCGGGAAAAGAGAGAAATTTGTGCGACTTCGGCGTTCGCGCTGTAAGTCGCTCTGTCGTTCTTCGCAACTCGGACGGGCAGGAAGTACAGAAAATCGCTTATTGCACGTCGTTACGTTATGTAAATGATCTCGATTAACTGTTGCAATTAATAATTACTATTTATCGCTGGAAATTTTGTTCACATAACTTATCTCGAGGATTAGATTGACGCCAATTTAAAAGTGTTTTATCCAGTATCCTATTCTTCCGAATCAAATTGTTAGTTTGAGTAATTTGTATGACAGAAAGTCACGCAATATTTGTTAATACTATTTCGTGCGTTTCGCGGTATTTCACATCGCGTACGGGAGTGTCCGAAATTTCGCGAGATCGGTGATTTTCGCGAGTGAGTGTTGTGTAAGTGCCACAAGGAAATCTGAGAGGAGGAGGAGGAGGCCAAGGAGGCAACGACGGAGAAATGGTGAGGTAAGTATCTTACATTCTTATGTTACTTGCTACTTGTGCGAAATACAACATTTGTTCTGTATTTTTATTTGACTTATTCAAATGATTCGAACGAGGATTCGAATAAGTGTTAGAGACAAAACCATACGTGTACAATTTTTTGAGTTTATATTTAAAAGAAGGACCTTTTCAGTATTCTATATAATTATGTCAATAAATATCTATTTAAACAATTATAAAATATAAAGTATATTTACTACAATAATTTCGATTTTACATAATTAATCTATAATAATCATATACATATTTGTATTTTTACAGTACAACATATATGTATAGTGAACGATGTACAACTCTGCTGTCGCGAATCGTATCGGTGAGTGATAAATTACTTTTTATTTTAAATTGACGTTGCGCATACAATTACTTCTTTGCATGTGTACAAATTCTTAATAATATGCAATGCCCAATCACGAAGCGCGCGTTTTGTCATTTCCAGTAATTATAAAAAATCGCTGTCTCAGCCCGATTCTAGCTCGCGGTGAGATCGGCGTTGCTAAGCGCACGGGGAGTTGTTTATTATACGTAGCCCTTGCCGTGTGTCATAAATAGAGGTGCGACATTGTGATGTTATTTTTTAGCATTTTTGGCGTTTTGTCTTTCCAGAGTTTGCGTTATTTTGATAACGTTTTTGATAACGCCGTGGTCAGAGGTGGGCAGGGCTTCAATAAGACGATTTAATGTTTTGATAGAAGAATTTACGACATTTATTAAGACTAAACATATGTTTAAAAAAGTAACATGAAGCATAATATATTAAAATAGCATGAACACATTGCACAAAGTAATTAGCGACGAAGATGGCATCCAGCGCCGCGGCTGCAGAGTTGATTTTGAACAATTTTCAACCTTTTTCTCTGACACAAGTGATACAACATTGTATCAATGTATCAATAAGAAACAAAATAGAATTTGATTAGTAATTTGGTTTTAGTATTACACGTCGTTCTCTGTGATGGAGGGGCGTTGACCGATTATACTTATCGAACGAATTGAATTTGATGCTCAACACTGCATTCGTCCGAAAACAATATCGCTGTTTGAAATTCTAACTGGGTATTAATCTTCCCTGGTAAATTGTTCTTACGCCGAGTCCGGCCATTCATTTCGCCACGTTTTCGCTCGGAATAATAGGGGAAGATTACACAGCGGGCCGGGATCTCTTTATTATGCTCATTTGATCGAGGGCGTGACGCGATTGGCGCGATACACGCGTACGCGCGCCAGTTGGAAATTCATGGTGTGTACACGAAATTTCGTAAATCAAGAGCGGCGGGGGACGCGGCCGACAGCTCGCGTGACAGTGGATACGCTTTGGCCGGCCGGATCCCGACTGTATCGCCGTACCGCGTGTAATTATGATCGGATTTGACGGATAGATGAACGGACGCGCGGCCGGTCGGATCGGATGGTGTTCACATACCCGGCTACGTACGCGGTCGCCGTTTAATTCGGGTAACGCGATATCCGCGCGCGCGATAGGATCGTGCGATTGCGACGAGGAGATGGGAATCGCGCGCGACGCGAGACCACACCATCGCCGTTCGTTATCTGCGATCTGAATTCCGCTGCGTGTGTCGCTTGCGAATTGCTCGCGTTTACGAAATTGCGGCGCCTGCCCGAGTCGAAATTTTGATACTATTTTGACACTTTTAAGGATAATTTACACCTACTTAGCTGAACTATACACCTACATAGACCAGCAATAACCTAGCTTGATGATATTATATTTTTTTACTCCTCCCTTGAATCTTTAATTAAAAAAAAATTACTTTATCTCCTACTTAAAAGGACCTACTTTAATGCTGAAGTGGCAAAAGTAGAAATTTCCGACACTATCAGTTTTAAAGTAGGAGTAAATTTTGTACTTGCGGTTCGACCTCGTTTTTTTGACTCGAGTGGTCTACGGTAATGTTTTCCGCGCGACGTTCTTGCGACGAGGTGCGAAGTGAAAATATAATCAACTGACAAGGTCAATTTGATAATCACCTTGATTCTGTAAAATACACTTGCGCATTGTATAAGCTCGCTGAAAAATTTATGTGCGTACGTTCCGCACAAAGTATATATTCTAATTTTTCTAATTTGTTTTTGAAAGTCACTTTAAATCTTTTCGTTGAAGCTATTGCTCGAACAACGGGACTTGCTCTTTAATCTTAATTCATCTGATTCTTTCAACTCTGTTTACATTAGGTAATTTGTGGGCTTCGATCGATTTCTTGAACAGTGCTTTTTTTAGGTTTTTTAAATATTCAGATTCGTCACGTGACATAAGACTCCTCGAAATTAAGACCTACATAATTTCTGTATATTTCGTTTTGTTTTCCTATTTCGATCAATTTGCTTCCAGTTCCAAATTTTTTTATTGTTCTACTTTTCTGCCGGGGGCAAAAGTGTATCGAAAAGTAACCTGACTGTTTTCCGAAATGTTCGCCTAAAAATAGCGATTTGCTCCACTTGAGAAAGAGAACTTGCTTCCGAAATGAGCAGTCATTATTATCGATTCGACCCGCAGAAAAGGGCGCAACAGAAACGTGCAACCACGAGAGAGCTCCAGTTTTTCCCCCTTTCCCACTTGCCTCCTTCGCCCTTGATAGCTCCCGATGTCGCCATTAGCTCGCCGCATGTCGCGGGAGACACGTGCTGTTTCAATTACAGCGCCCGTAAGGGCGGGATTTGTCGGGAGAGTAACAGGGAGAACGAGTTTCAACCCTCTTTTTCAGCCGGGTACAATGACACGTGGTGACCTCGCCATGTTGAAATAAGCAAAGAAGAGGGGCCGCCGCGAACTTGTTTGCGCTACTTCAAGTACGAAGGATCAATGGTCGAACTTATTTTTACGCTGCAATCACTTTAATCGACGTGACGTCAGCTCTGGCGTGGATTTTTACTTTTTAACTCGAAACATCCAAAAGATATACTGGCACTTGTTGTGCCACTTGACCAGTTTTTTTACTACATCGATGTAATTCAATCTGTTCCTTTTTGCTTCACCTTGGATCCGAATCCTTAGCTCGTGGAAATCGTAATTAAATTTACTCCGATTATCGATCGAAAATCGAATTTATTATCGATATGTAGGCAATCAACGTGAATCCTTAACCGTTGGAAATCGTAATCAAGAGACACGATAGTGTCCCGCGCCAAGTATAAAGCCAAGACTCCATAAGCGCGTTGAACTGCGGCAACGTGTGCGGCAACGAATCAAAAGGCTTTAATTTAAACGCAGGAAGCTTGCGGCAAGCTTCTGATTGGTGGACTCGCATTGCCGCACGCGTTTCCGCAGCTCAACGCATCTATGGAGTCTTAGCTTAAGGGGATCCTAAAGCCGTCTGTTTTGTCGACATTCTTTGTTAGAAGTAATCTTTTAATTGGCTTTATAGAAATGCAAAACTCTTTTACGGAATTAAAGTACGCAGCAAAATCTAGACTATGCTGGTCGACTTGACATAAAAAACGGAAAAAAATTTTTAATATTACTAATTTTTGGTACACTTGACGACAATATTTGCTTGTTACAAGAATTCTACAATAAATATAACAAAGTGAGACCAGCATACTCTAGGGACGACATATACGAACAATAACGTGCAATTAGAACTAAGATTAATAGCCTAGAGAAAAAAGATTACTTCTAATAAACGCAAGAAATCCAAGTCTAGAAGAAGTGAAAAAGAGCAGTATGCAGGCGTTTTCGAGAGAGATCGCTGCCAAACATCTGTCAGATTGTCAGTAAAGCCATGGTGTTGACGATGCTAGAGTTCGATCCAAAATCTCGGTCTGTGCAATGTGTAGCTAATAAAATTGCTGCGTTTTCGTGAAAGTCGCAAATTTGATTGGCTATAAATTTCTCGGACCAAGTAGAACTTGGAATTAAAAGTGTCGATAATTATCGTTTTTATTTCCGTCTCCTATCTTCTCGACACTGATCGAGTTCGCCAGCGGCTTTAGGATCCCCTTAAGCGTAGCGAATACCGCGCGGGCGTGAGACCGACCGTGCATCTTTACGCGAGTTGAGAGGCCCTTAGATTATCGGATCTCAATAATCTAATTTACAAGCGCGTTCAAGATTTTCGCCTAACTTGTCCGCGCCGATCGTAGGTCACGCGAGGTCCCGGGGAAAAGTTCGGGACTCGTCTAGCGGCGATTAATCGGAAGAAGTCCCATCCGTATGCGCCGCGCGCGCGGCCGGTGGTGCATCGCACACGCACGCGAGAGACATCAAATTTACCTCCGGAGCCAGCAACGCCGGTTGTTTGCAATCACGTACAAACGTCGGGACGCCCATTGACGATGGTCGTCATTGTCAACGCGCGGCGCGATGACATTCCCCTTTGTTTACGCTATCCGTCGCACGAACGACAAATCACCGTGAATACTAACGCGATCGCGCTTCGCGTCGGCTGGATTCGCGCCGGCATGCACGCGGTGTCCGAAAAGTATTGTATCGCGAATCCCGTCCGCGAATGCCAGATACGTAGGGGAAAGTCCCTTATTATGAGATAACTCCTGATGTGAGATAGGAGAGTTTCTACAAAGTTAATAGGCATCGTTTGTTCCACTATAAATTTACTGCTCTTGGAATAAAATCTGTTTAGCGGAAAATTTATTGTTAGATCAAGTAATTGTCGTGAAAAAAGATTGAACGTGGATGTTGAAAGTCTACACCCAGAAAAAAGATATATTTAGGTTAAACAAATGAGATATGTTGAAATGTTTATTTGAATCTATTAAATTTTTATTTACCTCTGCTAAAACATTTGCTAGATTTGCAGAAATAGATATGAATTTTCTTAGAAATTTTAGTCCCAAACAAATAAAATTTGGTTGAGGTAAAGAAATCATTTCTTTGAAATTAAATAAAGTCTAGTAAGGTCAAAATTCAAAGAAAATTTCTTTGAAAAGAAACTTTTTTCTGGGTGTACTATCTCATATTAGAAGCCTATCTCATAATAGAAGACTTTGCTCAATATATTTTTAATGGAAGGCAAAGTGAGATAGAGATGGTTGTTTCAACGACGATTCGTGAACTAAAACCTGATCTACAATGTGCTCTTTGCGTCTAAAACATTCTATTTTATATGAGCAAATCAAATCATGCTTAAAAAATTTGTCGACAATTATACGATTGTACAATTTATCAACTTTTTAAATGTATTTATCGGCTATAAAACAATGTTTCTAGGCGCAAAGAGCACGTTGTAGATCAGGCTTTAATATCTACGTTACTGAAATTAAACTTGCAGAAAGATCGTTCTTTGTTCGATTACAAATTATTTTCCAGAATTATTTACTGGGCTATTTAATATTAAAGTGTAAAACGCGTCACAATTACATTTCCTCGTAGACAGAGTCGTGTTTTTCAATCGCATGCAATTTTAAGAGGATTTAGGGGGATTTTTACGGCAAATTATAATTATACGAGATTTTGCAATGTGAAGAGTTAAAACTATTAGACAAGATGATACTTGATTGAACTTTTTTAAGAGATAATTGACACCCCGTGTACATACAATGCGTGCCCGACGACGCAAATCAAGCTATCGGCACGTCATCGAATACAAATGCATGCGCGCACATTTTCGCCGTGGAGCGTGTAATAAATTCCGGGACATAAAGAGCCAGGTCACTTTCAACTTTTCTTGCTTGCGAACATGTGTTCGACACGTCCAAGAGTGATGCAACGCGGAAAAAAGCTATGCGGACTTCTGTAATATAACGTATGTTATAGGATCGCAAAGCCCGTGAAATATAAGCGAAGCCGGGGATCGCCATGTGCAAAGCAGCAATACTTGCGGAATAGTAAACTATCCCCGGATGTATATATTACAAGTTTCGGCAGTTTCGAGAATATTTTAACATATTTTGAAACACGCCGGGCCAAGTAAATATATTTTTTGATAAGTTAATAACGGTAATAAAATGACAAATATATCTATCTATATTTGTTTTTAAATGAAGATCAACATTTCTCTTGCATCCTAACTAATCGATGCACCCTACAAAGCAGTTTCTCGTAGGCTGGTAAATTACATGTTATAAATCCTAAGACTTGACACGCTCATACACACATGCACAGGAGCGATTAAATCGCTTTTCCTACCGCACCTGGACCTCCGTCGTCGGCTTTTCTGTTATTTGTCCCTGATTTACGTAACGCCCAAATAGTTGGGTCGGCGCAAACGAGCGAGGCGTCCCGATTCTTGAATTACCAGCGGGGCTGGAAACACGTGTCGTCGAGCACTCGACGGAGGTCAATTACGAGCGGTCTCTCCCTCTCGACTAGGTTTTTCCACGTCGTTCAGACTCCATCGTTTCGCCGACGATTGCACGCACCACGCCCAAAACAGACGACGTCCTTGCGGAAAAAAGTGGTCGAGTTTCCTCGGTGTGCAGATAGAGAATTACCGGTGGACCAACCAGTTGCCAGACGTAGCTGCGCCGAAATGTGTTGGTCACCATATGCGCGAGATGTTTTGATAGGGAAGTTTTTCTCCACGCACATCTGGCCATTTCTGATTTATAACGAAAATTTCTGGGACACACAAAGAAAACTTGTGAAAATTTGGAATTAGACAAACAATTCTCGATCGTTCTGCATAGCGCAAACAGATTCACCTTGATTTCCACAGAGATGGGGAAAGTTACTTTATAAAAGTGTCTAGTTACAGTTACAGTTTTTTCGCTAAAAATGTGACTAGTTACAGTTACAAGTTACTAATTTCGAAAAGTAACGCGTTACAGTTACTCAAAACGTGACGAATCGTCGCTTTGCAATTACTTTCTTGCAATGAAAATAAACATATCAAATCTGCAGTTGAATTATAATACAAAGTGTCGATAAAGCCTGGGTAGCCCAAAGTATTGGCGTAATATTGGAAAATAATGCAAATGCAGTATCGTGCAATTATTGATACGTAACATTGGCGTTACATTAGCCTTTATTCTATATTCAATATTACAATTTTATTGGGCAATCTTGGCCAATACAATTTCAATATCAATCCAATATTATAATAATCATCTAGGTGTAGTATCAGTAGTATATTTGCATTTATTTTATGACCAATATTGGTGTTATATTGGGACAATATTGGTCAATGCACTGCCAACATAACCAATGTTTAACCAATGTTAGCCAATGTATAGCCAATGAATTGTGCTTCTAAGGAGGCGCTTATGTGCAAAGGCAGGGCCTATGCGATTTGTGGAAGTTTAAAAACTATATAAAGTAACTATTAATGTAACTATAAAATTAGTTACTAGTTATCGAAAACATGTAACTGAATTAAGTTACAGTCACAGATGGAGAGAAAGTAACGGAGTTGAGTTAGAGCTGCCAAAAAGAAGTAACTGTAACGGTAACTTCGTTACAAGTAACGAGTTACTTCCCAACCCTGGATTTCCGTCAATAAAAATGTCTCACATACACATAATCTGATGCAATTAAATCCGAGATTCCTTCATATGTTAAATATCTGCGTATCTATATGAGCCCCCAATTAAAATGGTCCAGAAGAAATTAGACCACCCTGTGTATGCGATCCGGTCGGGCCGATCGAGCTGCCCGAATTTAACTTTAAATAAGATTCGGGATGCACGCCGCTGCTCCCAGTGAGGAAAGTAGTTAAAGGAACAAGCAAAAGTTCAAATGCCAATTATACGTAATTAATCGGTTCTCGGGATTCCGGCGCGGTCCGCCTCGCAAGGGTTAATCAAGTGCCGGCGAATTAAAGCAGTAAGTTTCGGCCAATCCAATCATTCCGGTCGATGGCTTCTTCCACTCGCAGGCAGGTGCAATTTGACTCCCGAACTACCGAATTCGTTGTTTTCTCGCAAAGGTGACGCGAATAAGAAAATGGGGAGGGACGTATGGTGGGTACACACGTGCGTTTGTGTGTGCGCGTGTCATCGAGGCGGCCGAATTATCTGTCGAAGATCGCGTGGCTCGTCCCATCTGTCGCCCTATCGAACGCGTCGGACGTGTCAGGTGTATCTTTTTCGATCGATGAGTAATTGGTGAGATCGAGCGAATATATAATAAATTCGCGCCGAATCCGAATTTCGCTGGCGAAACTTTCTCGACCGATCAGCTGTCCTCGGTCCCTCCTTCGCTTTCCTCTTAATATTTCAATAATATAAACTGAATTTATTGCATGTACACTTTTGCCTGTGTACATGTGTTATTTTAATAATTCGATTAATTACAAATAATATCTTATAATATTGACTAAATCACCTATACAAGATTTAATGAATATTATTTATTGGTATTTTAAATACCGCTTTAATTCGGCGCCGATAGTAAGCGATCTCGTCGTAACTTTCTAATAGAGAATTCGGCTGCTTGCACCGAGTGAATACTAAGACTTATAGTCAGTTCTTATATTTAAGGATCGTCTTAATATTTTTCCTTCCGGAAAAATGGTCTGTATAGCGTTCATACGGTTCATTTTTTGACTAAATACTCTTTGAACATGTATTTAAGACAAAGTTAAATATAAGAATATTGACTACAAACAGGCCTTAGTGTGCGCCCAGTGCGCACTAGCGCAAGCAACCGAGTTCGCCATAATTCACGAGGAGAGTATCGCGAGAAATTCGAGGCGCGTCGATGCGGTCGCTTAGGTACGAGTTTCCACGGGAAGTCGCGACATCGGTAGCCGAGGACCACGGGGACGGCGGAACACGCTACACGAATCGTATTTTCCCGTCTAATTAGCGCCGCCTGCCGTCGCCGTTCGTTGCGGTCGCAGGTGCTCGGGCTTTTATTTGCTCGCCAGAAAGTAGCAACAGCTGAAACCGCGCACCGCCGCGGGTGTACGTGTGTGCGTAGGGGGAGGAGGGAGGCAACGTATGCGTGTACACGCTCGATATACACCACCCGTGTCCGTACATCGTGGTTCTAACGCCGCCTGTAAATTGTCGGCGCGATTGCTGCGGCGAAACCGCACTCTCCAGACCGCGCTTACCGTCGCGAGGAGCAGTTCTTCTTCCTCTCCGCCCTCTTTTAGGATTTCCGAAATCGCGGTTTGGGTCTGGCGCACCTGTGCGATCGTTCCCTTCCGCGCGCTGAATAGCAGCAGGAGCGAGATTTCAGGAAGGACGGGAGAATGGGAGGCAAACGCGTGAACGCGCGAACGATATGGGGGTTGGTTAGAGCTTTCTCTTTATCTCGCCCTGCGTCTACCGTTATATTCACGCGCGACCTCACTTCCCTGAGTAAAACGTATCCAAATAAATTTTAAGTTGATTACAAAGTGAAACGCTACTGACGGTAAACCTTGAAACGCAGATCATTGCGTCTTTAGTTCTCAAGGTACAACGCGTTCAAATAATTTGATTACTTTAAATCGACATTTAGAGAATTCCCTTTTTATCTCTTTGGGGAGAATATAATTTCGTTCAATCTCAGCAAAACACGTGATACCTCCAGTTTACCCGCACTGTGGAATTCCATTCCTCCGGGTTACCCTTCGGCCGTGTTCCGATCCGACATCTCACTTGGCTCCCGTGGCGAGAAACGCATTCCGGTAGCTGGAGCGTTTCCGCTCGCCCTATTGGAATTCGAAGACGCGCGCAACACGCATCTCGCGGGCGTGCGGGATCGGTTTAGCCGGCGGCGCGAGCTAGCATTAAAAGTTTATACTAGTAATTTGTATCCCTTCGGGCCGACTCTCTCCGTCGAAGGAGAGATGCCTCCGAAGTCTCTCACGCTGGCTGCAGTTACGTGATAATGAACCAGTAGAATCTTCCTGCTGCTCCTTTCCCGTCTTGCTACGGACGCGACTTGATCCATCGACCTTTCTCTAGTGCACGCTGTTCCGGTCGAAAAGATTCGGCGATACTCCCGGAAGAATACATTACTATCGGGATTGCTAGCAAGCTTGCTGCGAAATGAAGTTCAATTACTTTGTTAGTGTCTCTTTATAAATTAATGGTTAATGAATATGCAGGGTGTTCCATGGGGAAAGATCAATATTCTGGCAGGTGATAGCATCGGCCATTTTAAGCAAAAATGTTCATACGAATATATGTCCCATTTCCCATTGTTTCCGAGATAGAGATACTTGAATGTCTCGTATATTTACTTTTTTCTGTACACTTCACCCTTCGTCCAACCTCATAAACTTCTGCGGGAATTCACTCTTATACGTCTGTATTGACTGTTGTGCCGATAACATTGTAGAAATGTTCAAAATGCCTCGCATGTTCACAAATGTCGAATATGCAGATATGCTGTAGGTTTACGGTTTCTGCGATGGTGTAATGCTACTGCTGCTGTTGAAGAATACCGTCGACGCTTTCCTACACGCAGAGCTCCGAGTCGTGAACAATAAATATTAGAAATAGTACGTAGTATTTCTTTCGTGTCAGTAATTTTGCAACTGTACATTCAAATAGCTCTATCTCGGAAACAGTGGGGAATGGGACGTACATTCGTACGAAGATCTTGTTCAAAATGACCGATACTATCGCCTCCCAGAATATTGACCTTTCCTCCTGGGACACCCTGTATATTTTCTTAAAAATAATATTTGGCATTTTCTAATAAATTTTTAATAACAGTGCTATGACCGCAAATTTACACCTTGCTCGCAAAAATATCTATTAGACATCAGTACGTAGAAAAAAATGATGTATCAATAAGATCAGTGTAATTGAAATCAGTGCAATTGAAATAAAATCGTTGAAGCAACATCAGTATTAATGATCGAAAAACATGATATAGTTGTCTCGATAATCTGGATATTTAGTTTAACGCTTGAAATTAAAATCCATAGCAAATACAATCGAATGGATTACATATTTGTGTTTGTGACGTTAACGTTTAATTGAAGCGACTTAATTCCTTTTAATTCAACAGCATTTTTTCCCCGCGTATGATTCGTGGATTACTCTATATTTCGCGATTAATTTTGAAATGTCCACGGTTTCAACGAGACCTTAATTTGGAGGAGCTCGGTCGCTGAAATATTCGGCATGGCGAATCCATCATCGAATCCGTTGTCGGGGAAAAACCGTTTTCGAATTCACCGGGTGAGCGCGCCCTGAAATTTTATGCAAATCCGACGATACATCCCGTAGCTTTAATGCCCGTAATCGTTGTGCATTTAATCAATATAAAAAGGTAGAATGAGACGCGCGGTGGCCCGAGTCCCAACTCGAAAATTCGGGGCCAGTTCGGCCGGCGGCCGTCGAGCCACACGAGTGCACACACGGTGGCAGTGGCATTTGCACCTAACACACTCACGTCAAGGAGAACCGGATCGCCCGGCTTGAGGAGTGGTCCTTTTCGTGCAGTGTCAAGGCGCTGCCCGCGAGACTACCTCGAGATTAAAGTCCAGGATCACGGGCGGGCCCCGGTACCCCCGTAGTTATGCCGGTTAATCCTTCAAAGATCGACTTTTTTTTCCGCTGTGTCAAAAGTTACGCAAAGGCATGCATCCTTAATCGCTTGACGATGTTTTACAGTTGAATATGGAAATTTTTATGTTACTGAACTTCACTTCGATACGCAATAAAATATTTGTTAAATAAGCCGGGGAGAGGTGCAAGCTTTTTGCGATGTGGATTACTTGAACCGCGACAATTTTCTAAGCTTTGATTTCGAGATAATATCTGACAGTTGTGCGTCAACTGGAAGTATGAAGTGTATTGCAATTTCGTGAGCAAGTCATTCTTTAAAGAGGATTCTGCTTCACAGCTTCGTAAAATCGATCGTCGATCTAGCTTAGGACGTTACCGATGGGAATTCGAGTCCGAGAATCTGACTTTCCGAAAATTATAATAGACCCGGGCTTCATCCGTGGGAAAAATACACACGTTCGCCCACGTGGGTTGTAAAAGTGCGCTGTCTAACTAGCATTATGTCGCGATGTGTTTGCTTATGATGTGAAAGTACACAAAGATGGACCAGGATGACCCTTAAGTGAATATCCCTATAACATCCTTGTGCCCGATATGAGAAATAGAATGTCCCGCTATTCCTTCACACGTTATTATTAGAAACATGGTAAACTTCTATAATTAAAAGGCTACTTATTTTATCATTATTAACTGTCATACTTGTACGGCATTAATCATGGTTGCAGTAACAATACGATCGTTTCAATTGCGCACGTATAGGTGCCGATTGTTTCGATAGATAAACAAGGAACAAATTATATACACTTTTTATTTTTCATGGGCTATTTATGGTATGACACTCTTTATTTACTGGCGGTTGCAATGAACCGAGAGCCGGCTTACGCGTTATCCATCGACATGATATGTTCGAGAAGCACGGCCATTCGCGTAAGCAAAGATCCGATTTTTTCGACACGTAATTGACAGCAAAGGACGACTTATGCTCTCCTTTTTACGGCTACACGCATAGGTGACGGAGCAACCTTCCTTTCCCTCTACCACCCACACGCCTTTGCCTTAAATGGCTAACAAGGACACGAGAGATTGACGCACAGAAAGCAAGACGAAATATTTTTCGTTACTCCTTCAACATGTGTAAACATTAAGTTTTCATTAAAAAATCGTCTCTCGCTCCTTCCCCTTCGGAGTATAAAGTTTACGGGGTATCTTAATATTGAATTGAAGTAGAAATAAAATTGTACTCCGGACGATTGTCTCTCCAAGAGGATTTTGTGGCGATCGACTCTTCACGGCGATCTAACAATAAGATTCGACCTGTCCCTCCCCGGATAGAGGCGATGAGAAAAAGCAAGCAAAAGGTGGTGGGATTGTCCGATGAGGGACCTGGCGCCTACACGGTACCCGGCACACCTGTGCCTGCCCGTCTTCCCCTCCCTCTCCTACCTCTCGCTCCTATTATTTTCCTTTTCTTTATCCCGGCCCCAGGCGCGGCGGTCTACTACGTCTTCTCTATTCCCTCTGTCTCTGCGCCGCACTATATCGAGTCTTCTCTATACGGTGCCAAGGAACCGCATATGCGAACTTCGGCATTGCGAAACGAGCAAGAGAGTTGGATATGAATCTGAAGTAATTTATCTTTATCTTTAATTTAGAAGAGAATGAATTGACACAAATTTATATTACAATTAGGATACACCGAAAAATCATTATTTTTCAGTGAATTTCAAGTAAACTTTATTTAAACATTTTGCAGCAAGCTTTAGTCATCGAGAAATAACTCATCGTTAGAAATTAAAAAGATACAGCCAGTTAAATCTAAGTTTGTAAATCAAATTATCGACTTTGAATCAATCGAAAAGTCTAGGCGATGTTTGTCTGCGTAGTTTGCCAACACCCTATATGGACTCTCTGTCTTTATATCTTTCTGGTAGATTTCAGAGCGGATCCAGCTTCTATCTCCTCGATCTACTTCATCGGTGAGCCGGCGCGAAAGCCATTTCTTCGTCTGTAGAGCTTTAGTCACCTGAATACGTTTTACGTTTTTCAAGTTTGGTACATTACGTTTTTCAAGTTTGGTACATTACGGTTCTTTCAAGATCGTCGCATTCGTATTAACGATTCTGTTCAAGCAGGTGCCATGTAGTCGAGAAAATGCCAATTTGACGTTTCGTGACAAGGTTTGGATTTTGTCGGCCTATCGCGTCTTTCCTTCTCACGCAAGTCGATTTTACAATCAAATCCGTCAACCAAGTATGTCTTCTGTCACGAAAAAGTCGATACTCTATTCGTATTTCTTAATTTTAGATATTGTTAATGCAACGCAAAACGTTGTGACGAATTGTTTGATTCACTTTTACACCCTAGTTTCAAAATATTTATTTAAGAAAGTAGACGAAATAGGTGAAATTCTATCTAAAAAATTACGCGGAGAGAATTTTCTCTTAAAATTTATCCTAAAAATCATGTGGTCGTGGGACAACGTGGCATTTTGAAGAGCCAGTAATTATACTTATGTTAGTATACGTTTTAACAGTAAAATGTATGGTAAAATTTCAAAAAATTCTTCGAAATGCCATGTTGTCCCACGATTACATAATTTTCAGGATAAATTTTAAAAGAAAATTCTATCCGTGTACTTTTTTAAACTGCTCTATTATAGATGTTTTAAAATATTGAAGTCGTGTGCACACAAGCCCGTCTCCTGCTGCAATGTATAATATAAATCTAACTGTAAATGTATACACAGATTTTTCGAACCCACATTGTAATATATTTTATTTCACTCCAACAATATTCGCGGAAACGACTGGATAATAAAACAAGTGCTATTTGCAAAATTGTTGAAACATTGCCCATTAGAGAAAATATCAGTTGCGTTGCTCAAGCCCATAGAAGAGATGAAAAGAGAAAAAGGTTTCCGTAGGTAGGTGGTATCGTCGAGAAAGGTCGGGGCAACCGTTGGCGCATCAACAGGTGGGTATCGGGTGGCGGAATGAGAGTCAAATCGAAGCAAGGTGAGGCAAGGCGGGGCACGGGCATGCACACGCACTCACACAGCCGCATCTGAAATGGCTTTCCTCCGAGCGCGGCTGAGCGATCGTATTTCATTTCTCGTACATACGTAGTACCGCTTATTTCTCACGTTCTTAAAGCCCGGCCATCCGGCTTCCTGGCTTACGGACCTCGATGAGGCGCATCGCGAATAGCAAACGCTCGACCGCGGTATCGATACTCTTGCTCGCAGTCCCGGCATCACAATTGCGGCGATACTTGTTAATGGATCGATTTAATAATTTTGAATAATTCTAAAGATTTTTTTAAAGAGAACGTATTAATTATTTAAATACGCACTCATTTGATCGTAGGACAGTTTAGATCGAATTTATCACGAAACCCTTTGACCCTTGAATGCTAAAAGACTAATCAGTCTTGGTCTTAGATCCCTCGGCTCCGGACGTTAGTGAAATTTTGCTCTTAGTTGTTCCTAACACAGAACTCTATTCCGCTAAGATGCGGTTTTATTTGTATTTGACATGACTCCGTAACAAGGTAGGCCTATAATTATTCTGCTATGCAATGCCTGTATAGCTCTCATGTAATTTATATAATATAATATGTAAAATACTCTTAGATCCCACTTGATAAGGACGTAAACCAAAGGTTGAAACGTTGTGAGAACTAATTTAATAAATGTGCCATGGCCAGCCTAGGTCGATTGAAATTTGACATTTTTTTTATCACAAAAGTTGAAACAAATTCTCCGATGTAAGTGCGAAAGAGGAGAGTATTTTCTACGTTTAAGTATACATAATTTATTGACACCACCAGACCCATCGAGAGAATTTATTTAATCTTCTTCCGAGCAGCTTTTTAATCGAGTAACCGTATCCATCCTCGACGACGTCGTCGCAATTGATAAATGTCCCACGAACGGCTCGAACTGTTCTTCTCGAGAGATCTCGATTGCGAGAAGTATATCATGCCGCGCGTATCGTTCGGCCCATTCGGTAGGATGATTACACGAGGCGGAAGAGGAGAGAAGTAGCACCTCAAGGAGGAGGACTACCACACATCGGCTACCTCGATACGCGTTTCCGCGAAGCCGTAAATCAGCGGCGCTGCGATTACGCACTCGTGGCCGCGTAATTTATCTTTAAGAAGGCCGCCGTCAAATGAGGGAAGAAAGAGAGTGAGACAAAGAGAGGAGGAGAGAGGGAGGCGGAGAGAGTGGAAAACGTCTCTCCGGTGATGGTGGGACCTCTTTCGACTCGGTTCGTTCGACGCGAGTGTTACAGGTGCGCCGGAGCCTGGGACCGGATCACTCGTTAAACACGCCACGACGCACCTGCCGCGGCATCATTCATTGCCTTTATTTCCCTCTGCCCCCCCCCTCTCCTTCCCCCTTTGCCCGCCGCTCTTCTTCGCTCGGTCCCGGGTTCTCGATCTCGTTTCCTCTGCTTCGTTCATCCCTTTTCTCGCCTCTCGCTTGCGGAGAGCCCTCAGCGACGCGTTCCAAGACGTGCCATCATCTTTCTCGTCCCCCTTGCTTGCTCTAATATTACCCGCTATAGAAATTCACCCGTGTATTTCTTCCTCGCGTTTTACACGGGGTTAGTCTCGGCACACCTTTTGGATTGCTTATTACGCGCTATTTTTGGAAGAGGGGGAAATTTCTTTAGCACGAAGTGGAGATTTGATTAGAAACGCTGTACAGTGATGGACAGAATGGTTGCGACACTTCTTTTTTTTCGTGAGTTTAGGAACGTGCATTTAGATTCAGGGTTACATTCCAAAATTGTCTTCTCCGAGGAATGTTATAAACCATTTTAAGCGTTGCCGATCTATTTCTCGAGTCAAATTTTCCCCGGAAAAATGCTCTGGAACGTAAACTCATTAAAAAAGTGTCGCGGCCATTCTGTCCATCACTGTACATTAATAACGACGTTTTTTAAT
The DNA here is from genome assembly GCF_000949405.1 of Vollenhovia emeryi. Classification (NCBI taxonomy): domain Eukaryota; kingdom Metazoa; phylum Arthropoda; class Insecta; order Hymenoptera; family Formicidae; genus Vollenhovia; species Vollenhovia emeryi. The sequence goes on from NW_011967221.1 coordinate 2,038,970, forward strand.
TGTACAGTGCTGATCTTCCCCTAGAGAAAGTTCGCAAAAAGCGACCGCCTGATGTCATTTTCTAATTTTTGACGGTCAAACACTCTATAAATCAAGTTTTAATTAAAATCCCGTTGAACTTCGAACTGATTGAGAAAGAAGTGGATTAGCCTTTTGTGTTTACTCTGCGTAAAATTTCCTCGAAATAAAACGGAGCACTTTATTCCGCATGTCCCACTTGTAAATTTTCTTTTAACGTTTAATATTCTTGAGCCTTTATTTTTCTCATGAATGTAACAAGTGCGAGCAAAGATTTTTATGGATCAGGTTATGGATTAAGGAATATTGATTCTTATTACTCCTAATGCGCAATGGCGCCCGATAGCGCGACAAAGAATCTATTCACTGTTTCTCTCTCGCAAAGCGCAAAATTTAGATTTCATGCTGGATTAAAGAAGATTATGATTAGAGACTCTTCTCTAATAATTGTCCTTCCTCGAAAATATTCTCGACAGCTTTATAGAAATGCTTAAAAGCTTTGCTTTTAGACCAGTGTTCAATTTTACGACCGATATTGTCTCTCGTGTCTACGCGAGATATAATCGGCTAAAAAGCCGTACAGTTTGGGCTTGGAACAGAAGTCTGGAATTTTTGACGTTTTTCCTAGGTAGGAGGAACTTTCAGTTTCAAGAGGGAATTACGATACCTATACAATAGACCCCACCTTCCCCGAGAAAAAGTGTTTTCCTTTTGAAGGGGCTTTTAACTGCAGCCGGATTAGTTGCGGCTGGAGTGGCCTGCTGTGGTAAGCCGAACAGGTGCGATCAGTGATCAGTTCTAGGTAGGTATCAGTTACAAAACGCACCAAGGGTCCCGCCATCCCTAAAAGTTAGTCGCGTCGACTGACGCCATTGTGCGATTGAAAGAATTTATTATTGCTGCGGCTACATTTCGATAGGACGTCCCGGGGAATCTTGACTGGATAACCGGACATTCGTTGCGTAAGAAGCTCTTCCTTTTTACCGAGGGATTTGCCTGATTTATGTTAGGTTTATGTAAAAAAAGTAGGACCTTTGAGGACAGATGGCGAGTCTGTACGGCTCGTCGAGAAATGTACATAATCTTGTCGATAGCTAGAATGCAGATAAATATTTCGAAGGGCCTTTTTAGGAATTAATGAAATTTTCAGTCGATATTGGGAAACTTACTAATCAATGTGTTTCATGGTTTTGTTTTAAATTTAGATTAATTTAGCATGAATAATAATCGTAACTATCCAGGACGATTCAACTCTCGGATATGAAAATTATATTATTATTCGGTGGCATATTTCCAATAACAAGTATCTGTCTTTTATTTTTACAAACGCAAATTTATAACAATATTTGAGAATCTAATTTCAGTGATTCTCTCTTCATTTTTTTTACATATCTTTCTAGGTCTCTTATGTTGAAGCCGCTTAACATTAAAACAACTAGCGTTATTGTAATATACAAGGTGTTCCAGGAGGAAAGGTCAATATTCTGGGAGGTGATAGTATTGGTCGTTTTAAACAAAAATGAATACATGCCCCATTTCCTACTGTTTCCGAGATAGAGCTACTTGAATGTCTCGTGTATTTACTCTTTTTCTGTACACTTCACCCTTCGTTCAACCTCATAAACGTCCGCGGGGATTTACTCTTACACGTCTATTGACTGTTGTGCCGATAACATTGTAGAAATGTTCAAAATGCCTCTCATATTCACAAATGTCGAATATGCAGATTTGTTTGTATGTTTACGGTTTCTGTGACAGTAGTGCTACTGCTGCTGTTGAAGAATACCGTCGACGCTTTCCTACACGCAGAATTCCGATTCGTAAAGTGTTTTCCAAGGTTTTCAATACATTGCGTGAAAGTGGAACGCTTCCCAGTGTTCCTGTTTTGTCTGAACGAGGACGTCAACAAAGTGTGCTCTAACTCGGAAACAGTGGGGAATGGGACATATATTCATATGAACATTTTTGCTTAAAATGACTGTCACCTCCCTGAATATTGACCTTTCCACCTAGGACACCTTCTACATACACAATCTATATACAAAATTTCGAAATTAAAATAGAAAATAAACTGACAAGTATCATCACTTTTATCTCGATAAAAAGTCAAAATTTCAACAAAAGCACCTGAATAATTCGTGTAATTTTAAACAGGAAACCCGTCGTTTCGATTTGATTGTTGATTGGTTGTTAGTGGATTTGATTATTTCAGTATTAATCCCTTTGTTCTTGATTCTATCAAGAAACATAAATATTCGGTCAATCAAATATCTTCTAAACAAAATTCGTACATTCCTTATAAAGGTTTCGAATGAAAGTTAAAATTATAAGCCATTATATCTCAGTGCTCGTTTTGTAGGTAGGGTAGGTGAGACAAAGACGAGCCCGAATAGGGCTGGACCACAAGGGCCTCAGGTATCGCGGGTAAAAAGCCCGCACGAGAACGACCTCGGTCGGGATCTCGACCGTTAATATTGCATCGTTCATTTTCTCATCCTCTTCCAACGGGAGTGAGAGAAGAACGGGCTCGGTGGGTGTGTTGTTGGCAAGTAGACACAGGTGTTAAGAGAGAAAACTGGGTCCGCGGCGACTCGGTGACCCAGGTGGCGCGGCTATTGTGTATCGATGTCATCGGTATTCCAAATATACTTTTCTGCCTCGCTGTTATAAATTGTGAGCAATAGTCTGAGGTTACACTCGCGCGAGAGAGCGGACCCCGGATTTCTACCTGCGTCTCCCTAATTAGCGGCACCTTCGTACAGTCGCTACGTTTCTCCTGGATTCACAACAAATACGGAGAGATTAGTTAGGTACTTTCTTGCTTTCTTTGTAATACACACACACACACACACACACGCAGACGGATATCTCACGGAAAGATTTTATCGTGAGACACATGAGATTCGCGTCTTACGGGACCGGGAGTTGAGCGATTCCAGAAAACGTGGGCCTGTAAACGGGAATATAAAATGAAGGAAGGCGCAACCCGATACTCGCGTACGACGGCACGCGTCTCGTTCCGCATAGAGAAAGAGAGAGCTAGTCGCATGCACCATCCGCGAAGATCGCTCTCCTACGCCGGGCACAAAGCGCCGCGGCAGCCTCGTTCCACAAATCATAATGCGCGTATATCTCGACGAGTGCGCGCCGCTATCATTAGTTCCTCGTGTTTGTGGCGAGATGAGCTTGTCTTTGGCGACTGTTTATGCGCGCCGCGGAATACCCGGGAACGTATTATAGGCACTTGCTCGATCGTTCGTCTCCTCTCGTCAGGCGATCATTATCTCTAATGGAATCGCGCCGTTTGAATCGTTAGCCGTTATTATGATTACGTTATTATCGGCTGTTCTAATCATGTCGGCCGCGTAAGGTTGACGACCCGATTCCCTTTGTTTCTTTCGCCTAATCGCAACGCTCCCCCGCAGTCCACCGAGTTAAGTTGCTCGCCTTCTTCTTCTTCCTCGCGTTATAGCCGTATCACACTAGCGGTTCGCGTTGGCGTTGCCGTTGGCGTTGCCGTTGGCTGCTGCGTCTCGACCAATCAGAGAATACTTTGCTATTCTCTGATTGGTCGAGACGCAGCAGCCAACGGCAACGCCAACGGCAACGCCAACGCGAACCGCTAGTGTGATACGGCTATTAGGCGGATTAAATCAATCTTTTATCTATATCGATCGGCCTGGTGTATTTTTTGGACAGAACGAACTGGTACTTTGGTTTTACTTCATCTTCGGTAGGCTGCTAACCTTGCCGAAGGAAACCTTCAATCTGAAGGGTTGTACCCCTAAAAGGATATGTGTGGCAGAATACTCTCGGTGGTTACCACTTCCTTTCGGGAAGATTCCGAAAAAAACCAGTGGTATCCGTGGACTTGAACTCGGATCTTTTCGTTCATTTGTTTATTAAGCAGCGCACATTTCTCTGCGCCACGCTCGCCACGAAGTTGCCCGCCGATCCACCGAAAGATAGCTCGGTCCTCCCGCGGCCGGTCGGTCCCCGCGTTTGCGGCGAGAAAATCTCGCGCAAACGAGATAATCTCGGCGGCGCTCCCACTGAATCGTTCCTGGAAGCGGGCCCGACGGCGAGGACACCGGTGAGAGGAAAGAGCCGCCAGGTACGCGCACTTAGGAAGCGAAAAAATGAGACTTTGCGAAGGCGTTTATCGTCGTCATATAAATGCGACGACCAATGCTACCGGATGCCTGGCAGCCATTCGGACGGTCGTTCTGTGCGTCTCAAGCTGATCTTCCATGCTGCACGTTAAAAGAATCGCGCGATTCGACATCGGTAAAGAACAGAGATGCAAAATTCAACTTGATCCGCAAAATAACGAAGTAAAACGAACATTTTCTCCCGTGTGACATCGTAGTTTGAACGTTACTCGTTAAACAGATGGAATTAAATTTCAAAATCTATAAGAGATCTCAGTCTGGATTCGTTATCCTTTTACGTTCGTTGAATTAATCGTTAAACGCCTTTTCCCGCTTGCTACTCGGCACTTTAGATCCGAACGAGATGAAATGTGGAAGCACTATTTCTTTTTAGTCCTTCAAGGACACGCAGCTCCTCCATCAAGCGTGATAATCGATAATCGAGTTATCTCCCACGGCTCATTGCCCTAATGGTCCTGTTTTCTCGTTAGCGCGCGGACGGAGATCGGCGGTTATCTTCGTCGGCGGCATGCGATCTCGATCTTCGCTTTCGAAACGGCCTCGTAGCCGGCGGCCCGATCGATTCCGGGAAGGATATCTCGTAAATGTAAATTTACGAGTCCGATATCCCGGCGGGGCGACAGATACTTTGCGTCCCGATATCCTCTCGCCGGTGCCTACGCGCGAACGTTGTTACCGCGATTGTGTGATTCACATGTCATTGGTACGAGACGTTTATGGGACACTCGAGTGCAGTTCGCGCGGAACGGCATCCCTCGATCTACCGTTCTCAACATCGGCCGGGAAACGCAGATGCGGGATACGCGCGGCAGATGCACCCGCCGCGATCTCGTAATCTCTTTATCCAAGCCGCCTGAGCTCCGCGAGCATCCGCCCGCCGATTGTGCGAATTGACGCGAATAGCCGATTCTCCTTGGAAGGAGAACATCGTCATTCCGCGAGTCATTGTCAGTTGAGATAAAATATGGGTCGTGTCTCGACGAGATGTTTTGCTCCTGCACTGAAAAAAAAATTTCGCTACCGTAGCCAATCATGGGTTTGCTAAAAATATTTTGCTGCCACAACTATAAATTTCTAAACTACGGCAAACGGTTACAGTAAGCACAGCGGTAAAATATTTAGCTATCGTAACCAAATATTAGCTGTCCATTTTACAACTGAAATTTAGTTGCCGCGTGTTTTCAGCTACGGCAGCTACACTTTTCCCTCCGTGTAGCAGTTCGTTCATTCATGCAACTTGACCTTGAGAATCACGTCCAGTGGTAAAATTTAAATGGTCCGTCGTCGCATGGTGAACATTTGAGTGGCTTCGAAAACTGCTGCAATCGGACTGATATTTTGCGATTAAAGAGAGCAGGTGTTTTTACGTGGAGCGTCGAAATAGCGGGAACTGTGATTTGCAATTGACGCGCGTGTAAGTCGCGAGGTGGAGAAATCAACTTTCGTAAAAAATATCTCGACGATCACTTTCGCCGAGAAAAAAGCCAAATACATTTGCCGTCAATATGCGGCGCCGATATTGCGATCACTGCCAAGTGAGACGCTCCTCAGCGCGAAGATCAGTAACAACCGAACGGACTGGTCATTACCACGTGCAAACGAGCGTGCCAGGTGCAAATGTGTAAATCGTAAAATTTCACAAGACTCGTGTATCGGTAGCAAAATAATAATTCACGCGTTTCATGCGCGCGTTAATGCTGTCGCCAGGCCCCGAGCTGTTATTTTCATCGCGCCACGGCCAGATGTGAACGTTAAACGCGGTGACTAATGCAATTTCATGCTTTCTGGCAATCGGTATCCTTTGAGTCGTTACGCTGCATTCTACTGGGTGTCCCAGAAATGTCGTCACATTTTTTGTCGCCGCTGCTGCGATAAAAACATCGATCGATTACACGACCGTCCAAATCCCGCGGTGTACGGGCCGCCCTAATTGTTCGTCAGCCTTTTAAACGACTGAATGTTAAGAAAAATGTAGATGGCGCACGCGAGGTCTCCCGTCGCGCACCAAAACTCGACAGAACGTGGCAAACCGTCGGAGGTTCTTCGAGACTCCTGGCCGCACCAGGTTTTAGGGTCAGGATAATTTTTCACCGGTCGCCCGGTTCCGCCGGCGCCGCTACCGATGTCGGCAGCAACGACCGGTCGCGCATAAACTCGCTGTTATTGTTGCGGCTGTAGAAACACGATACGCGGTTCCAATGTCTCTTCGCGCGAAAGGCAGACCTCTCGGCTACGAGAGCGATAAAAAGGATACGGGAGAGGGAGCGAGGTAGAAGGGGAGGGACGGAGGGAGAGAAAGGTCGATGCTGCGATGGCGACGGGGACCGCGCGACCGACCGGCCGGCGTAAAGATTACGAGGCGAGACATCTGGCGCCACGCACACACGCGCACACGTACGTGCCATGTGTTTTACGCCGAGAGCTCTCGCGGAGATCGAGTCCCTCGCCCACTCTCTGCAGCCCGGTAGCCCGGACGAGGCGCGAGCCGCCGCGTAAATCCGCTCGCTCGAAGGCGAACGGCACTCGCTCTCGCCAATGTTTTACGGCCCGGCGTATATATGCAAGCGCGAACAATAGCGGGCGTGTATACGAGCGGAATACATGAAACGAGCCTGAACATCACTGAATATCCAATGTGTAGCCAATGAGAAAGTGGACTGCAACGGCAGGTGACAGAGAGATTATAAAACGAAATGACCGGGGACACTGCGGAAAATTTTCTCGTGTTTGGAAATTTATCATGCAATTTGTTTGCGATTATGCAAAGTATTATTAAAAGTATAACGTTTGCCTTTGTTGAGTCTCCTTGATCTTTGACCACCATACGTCTGTAATAAAGAAAAGTATCCTATTATAAGACAAGTTCCTAATATGAGACAGCGGGGTTGCTACTAAATAAGAAATTAATATGCATCGCCTGTTGGTTCGGATTTGGTGCCATTGGAGTGAAATCTGTGTGGAAATTCTTTAGGTGGAAAATTCATTGTTAGAAAAGATTTAATTTGGGTGTCGAGAACCTGCTGTCTCACATTAGAAGCCCAATAGGGGACTTTTCTCTATTAATTTTGAAAGAATTTTAATTTCAGATCTTAGAGCTTTTCGATCTTACAGGTACTTTAATAGTCGTAAAATCGTGTAGTCCACAATCCTTTTCTGTTTGCCTCTTTTTCGGGCAGTTTCTGTAATACATTCCTGTTTGATGTCGAGAGCGCCGCGTCAGTTGCGGGACATTTGTCAGAGACTCAAAGCTGGCATCCTCGCCGAGCGCCTCGAGATGCTCTAATTATATATCCACAACGCTAGAAACTCTAGGACCATTTCTGCTCCACCCGCGGAACACCTGCACGCATTCGTCTGGTCGCGTGGTCATGCGCGAAGTGTCGCACAGCGACAACTGCGACGACCATGACGCGTCGCCGCGACTCACAAAACAAGGACGCCGGATCGCCGACGACGCCACGGCGCCGACGTCCAGCTGGCATCCCTGTCACCCCCTTGACACGTACCGGAGCCGCGTCGCCTCGCGAATTCCGCGCTATCTCGATCGCGTCGGCCCGCCGCGATGTCGTTTCCCGCCGTTGGCTGTGGTCGGCGCGATGAAAACGAACGCATTCGTCTCGGATTACGCGCGACACCCTTCGTCAAAGGGCGGCGGTTCGCGTCAACCTAGGGAAATTAACGCCCGCGACGTTTATTCGTCGAATATTTCGGGAAGGGAAAGCCACTTCTAAATTACTAAAACAATTCATGAACGGCCACTTTGGTGACCGAGACGCTTGACTCTCGTAATCAGTCGCTGACGGAACGCCACAAGTTACTGATTCAACGTTATCAGTTACTGACGCTGCTAATCAGTTCTATTTCTTAAGGGCACTGCGCTTACAGTTCGTAGTCTTAATTCGTTGCTCCAATTTTCGTATTAGAATTTTCAATTCCTTTCACCTCACGTCAGCTGTGACATTTCATCGCGTCCAGAATCTAGAAACGCGGTAGCGTCTAACGCCAAATATATCTTTCATATTCTTTTCAATGAAAAAATGCGCCTTACATAATCGCGCTGTATCGGAGTTAGGAGCATCGAAGACATCCAGACACCCAAGAGTGGAAACGAAAGGTTAACAAATGGGCGCCACTTTACAACGCGGAGCACTATTGCCGAGACAAGTGCGCTTGCCGGCCGCGTTGTTATTTCGCGCCAGCTGACCGCGAGGCATCCTAGAATCCGTCGGTCCAGCGGCTGCGGGCCACGGCTGGGTATTCTCAGTCCGGCTTGTCGTCCGCGCGAAGTCTTTTCTCCCGCGCGTATTCGTCTCCCTCGAAACGTTCTAATTCCGTAGACACGTGCCCGGATGGAAACAGATGTACCCTCTCCTCCCCCGTGCTCCGCCACCTCGCTCCTCCCCCCCTCTCCCCCGCCTGCCCTCCGTGTCTCCTATCGTATAAATATATTCGGTGGGCCTGAGTCGTTGAGTCGTGACCGGGTATGTCGGTGCCTCACCAGTGCCGTACTTAGACGTACGAGATAAAGTTACCGGCGTGTGTCTGGCGCCACACTGGCCGGACATTCGCGGTATTCGCCGTTCGGGTGACACTGTGGCACGAATCCGACGCCGCGGATATTTCTCCCTGGCACCGGACATCTGCGCGCGAGCAACAACAATGGCTCGGGATGAAGTATGGGTCGATGCCGGCGACGTCGAATTAATTCTGACCAATGAGCCAATTGGGCGCCATTAGTCGCGATCCATCTTGCGTCACGTACAGAGACGGAGTTTTATAACAGAGGAGAGAAGGGAAGAGATTGTACATTTTATGTCCCACCCGCTTTTCTCGATTGAGAATAAAGTTTGCGCTTAAGCGAAACTGAGATCGAAACACGTATTTTCCCCACTGCTGGCTCGCTCATCTCTCAGTTTGCCTCTGCAAAGTTTTCATCAGTCTCAGTCTATGGATGGATGATTCGAGTCCTGAGCCCTACGAAATTCGACCAACACTCAAGTACTCTTCTCATTTTCGACTCTGATTGGTCAATTTCTTAAGGCTTAGCATTTAAATCACCTACTGTAGATTGGGGCTTACAAAGAGCATTGTATCAGCACGACAATTACGACTGATTGACACAGAGACTTTTATTTTAATTATTTACGAGTCGTATCTGTAGAGGTCACTCTTTACAGACGGGCGCCTCGCTATCGTCAAGTCCGAACGGAGCGAAGCGTTCCCCGAAACACGGGCGTGAAGCTCTCCGCCTCGGGAATGCGGGGGTTGGCAGATAGATAAGTAGATAGTTAGATAGCTGAGCGTAGGTAGGTGGGTAGGTGGACAGTCCCGGTGTAACCGCGCTCGTGTTGCATTATTATGCATCGCATGCGGGCGCAGCGCACGTTTGTCGGGTCGGTTCGAGGCGGATCGGAGAACAGAATGAATCCTAGGAACACGGACTTACTCGGAAGGGAGGAAGTACAGCATCGGCGACATCCTTCGTCGCGGTGTGCGGAGTACAGAATGCGTTTTACTCTTTCACTCCCCCCCGTCCCTTTTGCCGCGCGCGCGCGCGCGCGCGCGATCGCCGACGTTCCCCGTCTCGTCGACGTCGCGCTTCCATCCGGGGAACCGCGTGCGACGACCCGATTCCTCGAAAGAGGTCACTCGCCAGGCGACACCTGTCCCCGGCACTTGGTCGTATCTTAATTCGATGTATCTCCATTCGCGCGCACGCGAGGACAGTTCTTATTTTTTGTGCGAGGGCGAGGGTGAGAAAGCGTCGCGTGGGTGTATGCCTCCTCTTCCTTCTTCGTCGCGTCCTCGGGAATGAGTCATCGACGCGAGTTCGCGAGCGCTCGCTCGCTCGGGCTTGGCTTTATTATTCATGAGCCGGTAGCGCGAAACCCGGAATACGCGCGCGAGCCGTACGCCACGTGCTGTCGAAACTGTCGATGAAGTCAAAGAAACGTAGTTTTCGTCCAAGTGGAAATTGTGATGCGACTACAAAATTTAAGTTCGATCTCTAGGTTTGAATAAAATGTCAAAGGAGTAAACACTTCTCGCGTATCCGTGGAAAATTAATCAACGATAACTAGCACGTGTATGGAAAGTTAGGTAATAATTGATGTATTATAATAGAGAGCAATTTGTTGATAATCGTAGAGCGATAGAGAAAGTATATATTTTTTAAAATCAAGTTATCTATCTATCAAGTAGCAAAGTGACGTTGAAAGTTGACATAATGATAGTTGATCTACTAGATATTACCACGTCGTCTTTTAGTCACTTTGTCATTTGGCTCGTTTCATAACTGTTCCGAAAGAGATGTATCTGTTTGTCAGATGCACGGAGATAATTTTTTCTTAAAATTCACCCTGAAAATCATGTAATTGCGGGACAACGTGGCATTTTCAAGAACGTTTACCAGTAAAATGTATGGTAAAATTTATAAAGACTCTTGTAAAATTCTTCAAAATGCCACGTTGTCCCGCAATTGCATAATTGTCAGAGTAAATTTTACGAGAACACTGTCTTCGTGTAGGCAATCCGAAACACCTGCATTTGACAACTTCAGTATTTTTATTGACCATATCAGGCATTTTTAATAATACAGTAACTTTATTGCGAAAAAGATTACCTCAGCCAAGGTTTGAACCTTTTTTTCTCCGAGAGTAGGGGAAAATGCATTTACGCATTCAACACAGGGCGCCGTACCCTGTGAATATGCCGGACTAACCAGAGAAGCGGGACTACCGGCTAAAAACCCCTATCTTAAGGACCGACAACTGCACAAAAGGGCCTCTTCCCGGGGCTACCTGCAAAGGCATTACTTCAGGAAGAGACCCCAAGGTAGCCAGGGTTTAAACCGGGACTTCCCTACTCTCTAGGGTGTCTCACCAATTCGACCACTGAGGCATGTGCACCTGTATTTTGAGTTGCGATTGTACGAGAGAGCAAAGAGAAAGGAGAGAACGGCAAAGTACGAAATTAGAGACACGTCTCATAATGCGAGGCCGCGAAACCCTGGTAGCTGCGATGACACGCGCGAACCAATCACGTTACGTGGACGTAGTCTTATGGTCCCGCGTATTCTCGCTCACGCGTCCGCACGCGCCGACGTTGTGAACGCGCTGTGGATGCATGCCTGTACGCAGGAACGTGCGTGTGCGAAAGGGCGACGCCGAGAAATGTGCGTGTGGCGCCAATGGCGGTGAATGCAACGCGACTCGAGCGGAGTCAGCTACGGAATGCAGTTCCGAGCCAAACTCAGAGGTAGCCTCGTCTCTCGGCTACTGTGCGCAGGAACAAGAACGAAGGGCGGAGGGAGGAAGGTAGAGGGTCGACGAGGAACGGGCCCCATCGTGGGGCCCTAACCTCCTCCTCCTCCTCCCACCCTCGGGGCCCTTTATCATCGCGGACGCGAAACGAGATGTCGAAGCGCGCCGTGTCGAAGATACGATCCACCTTCCAGCCGGTCGACATGGGATATAGAAGATATCTCTTATTTTCTTTTATTTCTCCGCGTCTGGGTAATACAAGTGGTCAGGATACAAAATGCACATTTAGATAGTTAAAAATGTATCTAGGGTACGAAGAAAAATTACTCACGGTTAAGGGGATCCTGAAGCTACTGGCGAACTCGATCAGGGTCGATAAGATAGGAGGCGGAATTAAAAACGTTTTAAAATTTTTAACTCTTTTTCGTTTTTGACATAAAGTCGACCAGCATAGTCTAGATTTTGTTGCGTACTTTAATTCCGTAAAAGAGTTTTGCATTTCTATAAAGCCAATTAAAAAATTACTTGTAACAAAGAATGTCGATAAAACAGACGGCTTTAGGATCCCCTTAAGTGCTTTATGTTCTTAGCGCCGCGACAGCTCATTTTCATTACGCGGAGATGTATACTTACGGATTCTCGTGAGCGTTCTTGTTCGACATTGCCTTCCGGATAAGAATAAACGATTAATCATTTTGGGAAATGCCATAAATATTTAAAGGTTGCTTCTCTTAAGGCATTAAATTTTTTAACGGCCAATACTTTTCTATCGACATAAATATGCATACATAAAAAGTTGACATGAAAAAATATTACTCTCACGACGGCCAAGAACTTCCAGCAAAAACTGGTTGACACCCATAACAATTTAATAATGAATATTAAAGCGACAATTAAAATTGTTATCATAAGTAATAGATATGCACAATGTAAATATAAATATAAACTTACATATGCACGTTCCGAAAATTATTTCTCGCCCGTAGGAGAGATAAACTATAATTTGCCGGCCGCAAGCTGACGCGATCGTACATTAATCTTACCGCTTCTTAGCACGCAGAAATAATCTTGAAATTCTCCCCGCGATTTGATTAACAAGTAAGTAGCGATGATACAAGAAACGAGGGAGAGAAAGAGGCGCCGACGAGTCTTTCCACCGGCGCGGCAGATCCACTTTTTGCGGCGCGCAGGTAGAGGCGTTCCTGCGGCGTGTCCCTTCTGCGCTCGATGTGCTCGGTGTCATGACGCTGCGCCGGAATGACGTGGCGCAGTCGGGAGCTGTGCGGCAAAACCCCGCGAGAGAGAAGGAGCCGTTAACTCGAGCCGAGAAAGAACCAGCCGGGGTTCGGGTTCATGAGGAACACGAGCCGCGCGCTTTAATTACTTCTTTCGCACGACTTCGTTAATGATACCGCGATTATGATTTGGCTTTTACGGCCATTGAGAGGCACCCCCCGCCCCCGTCACTATCTTTCTCCCTCTTGCTTTCTCTCTTTTACTTCTCAGAATGGACCATGGGAAAGAGAAGCTCTCCTTTTCTCACCTTCTCATCTTTCTTTCGCTTTTCCTGTCGTCCAGTTTCTAATCTTATCGCAGAAATTGGATTCGCGGAAGAATATTGATATCTTACACGATTTGAGACAGTTGAAATTTGCAAATGCGGCGTACTGTGGACCTACAGATCCGTCGTTGTACGGACCGATGAGGTGAGAGATTCTTGGACAGTTCAGAACGAGTCTTGGAATGATGGATGGCCGGATTCTTAAAATAATCCACTCAGTATAATCAACTTTGAAATATTATACATTCACGTTAATGGAATAGCAAACAAAACACATGCAGTATTATGGTAATTTCTACACTGAGAAACATGTTTGATTAAATATAATCGGATAATCCAATTGCATAATATCAAACGGATATATCCGATAAAAAATATGATCGGTTTTTCAATCCAATTTTATCGGATGTATCCATAATTTAATCGGAAAACGTAATCGGAAAAATTAACCCTCGGACACGCTATTTAATTGGTTTATCCGATGAAAATTTTTCTCAGTGGACGGATTGTGACCTTTTTCTTCCGAAATTAGAAGCAAACGCGCTTAAGGCCTTTTTCACCAACCTCGGCTAGTTAACCGACGGTTAAAATTTGCAGGGTGCCAACAGAAAATAGAGATGAAGGCGATTATCTTGATGGCACCCTGCAAATTTTAACCATCGGTTAATCTAACCGAGGCTGCCGAAAGAGGCTTTTAAGAGTATGCGTATATACGTATATGTTTAGATTTTAAGAAGCAAGCGCCGACCCGGTGCGAGGGAGTAGCTAATAATAGTCCGCGTTAAATAAATAAATAAATTCGTGATAGTAGCCAACTTCGATTATTCTCGATTTCCACACTGAGAAAAATCTTCATCGGATAAACCGATTAAACAGTGTTTCCGATGGTTAATTACGTTGTCCGATGAAATGCAGTTACCGATGAAATTTGGTGGAAAACCCGATCATATTTTTCATCGGATATATCCGTTTGTTATTATATTATTGGGTTATTCGATTATACTTAATCGGACATTTTTCTTAGTGCGTCCTACATAAATTTGACAATATTAATAAAAGTTTATACGGGGTGTCCCAGGAGGAAAGGTCAATATTCTGGGAGGTGATAGTATCAGTCATTTTAAACAAAAATGTTCATATGAATTTTTAACATTTTTACAATGTTCTCGGCACAACAGTCAACAGACGTGTAAGAGTAAATTCCCGCAGACGTTTATGAGGTTGGACGAAGGGTGAAGTGTACAGAAAAAGAGTAAATACACGAGACATTCAAGTAGCTCTATCTCGGAAACAGTGGGGAATGGGACATATATTCATATGAACAGTTTTGCTTAAAATGACCGATACTATTACCTCCCAGAATATTGACCTTTCCTCCTGGGACACCCTGTATAGAAAGCATGAAGGCTAACTTTTTGTAAAACGAAAAACAGATGAGACCGAAGAGTCCGATCAAAATATTTTATTTCCATTTCTAATCCACGCAAAAAAAAATGCATTGTAGCAAACGAACGCAGAAGCGATCTAATTAGAAGTTGGACCGTTACTCGCGATCGTTCCGGCCGTCCTTTCTGCTTATGTGGATTTATGGCACTTACGGCCAGAACGACCGGCAGAATGACGCGGGCGGCTCGTTCGTTTGCGTAATGCGAAACGGTGATCGACTAGTAGCCTCTCGGTTTGCACACCATATGGCGTCAGCCAGGCAGCGAATCACGGTCTCCATGCCTCGTCGGCCGCAAACGAGATGCCCTTTTTGCGTCGAATTCCTTTTTTCCATCTGTCCCCCTCCCGCCGTTCTTCCGCGCCGACTGGAAGAAGGGTGAGAAACTCGAGAGCGAACTTTCGGTGGCGCGTCGCGCTTCGCTTCTAATTATCGAACGTTTCGCCGCACGGCGTTGTTTAGCGCAGGGATGCGAATCTAAAGCAACTCGCTACGAGAGCATCACTTTTGCGAATACAATGTTTGTATTAATTTTATTTAAAACTCAATTTTACTTGACACAAGTATATCAAATTAATATTTAAGTAGATTAAAATCAATTTTTATACCTTTTGCTCAAATTTGTGTTGCAATTACTATTTAATTTCATTCGGCGAAAGAAGCTACCTCGGTCTTTTATGTGAAACACCATATGGTCGAGAGAAGAAAGGAGACAAGAATTCAATCGGCCATCTCGCAGATTAGAAATTTCAATCTTACGAAATGAATTCTCATAATTTTCTCTCCTTAATTCATTCTATTTCTTGCCGAGTGAGAGCTCGGCGACGCTAATCGCTGCGCACGCGGAAAGGACTTTGATTATCGACCCGCGGGGCGTGTAATTGGTCGGGGAGATCGTTAGCGCTTGTACGAGACTCGAGACCGGCAATTTCTTTCGCGATCGCCCGTGAATTATTGCGCCTTCGTAGAGTCCCGCGTCGTGGCCGTCTTAATACGAGCGAGGCTGTGGAATCACGCCTGACCGGCGGAGAGGGACGTTTCCGGTGTTTAGGAGGATGATTCCGGCCTCGGTAATCACCACCTGCCACCGCTAATTGCCAGCATTCGGACCGCCCCGAATGTCCGATGTGTTTCGACGATAATATTTGTCCGACACCAGCTTGCGCGTAGTTCCAGCGCCGATTGCTCACCGAATGCTCACCTGTGATCTCCGCACTGTTAAGCGCACTACGTGATACTTTCATTTGTCTAGCGGGATCCGTTGATCTCTCGAAGGAAGAGCGAGAACAAAGAAAGCTTGGTGTTGCGAGAGTAATTTATCAATTAATGGCTTTTTCAATTTCTCGGAGTCGCATGGTCAGGCCGAGATTGCTCGCACCGAAATTGTGTTGCGATGCTATTGTGCGGATACAAACGACGCGTTCGAATGACTAAGTAATTTACACGTAACTATTACGCTCGATGATTTCGTGTAAGATGGAAAATATTGCGAGTTTCTATCAATTCTCAGCAAGTATCTGCACGGAGAGAATTTTTTCTTAAAGTTTATCCTGAAAATCGTATAATCGTGGGACACTATGGCATTTTAAACAACTGCATGAGAGTTTTTTGAATTTTTACCATAGATTTTACCAGTAATTATATTATTTGTTAGTATACACATTTTACTAGTAAAATGTATGGTAATATTTCAAAAAACTCTCATAAAGTTCTTTATAAGCCACGTTGTCCCACGATTGAAGAACTTTATGAGTTTTTGAAATTTAACCATACATTTACTAATAATTATACTTCCTATACATTTTACTAGTAAAATGTGTGGTGATATTTCAAAAAATTCTCATAAAGTTCTTCAAAATGCCATGTTGTCACACGATTACATGATTTTCAGGGTAAATTTTAAGAGAAAATTCTCTCCGCGTGTGGTAATAAGATCGCTTTAGTTAGTGGAAATATTTTGTTAAATTCTAAGGTTGCGGCACAAAGGTGGCTGGCGAGGCCAGAAAACGTCGTCGGTTGGCATGCGACGCGTTATACCGACGTCGTGTAACACGTTTCTCGTCTCGCGACGATGTTAATCGGCGTCACCGCTCGCCCGTGAAACGCGGAGCGAATATTGGACGACCGACCGACCTGCTCTCGCACCTGCGACGTGGCCATTAAAGGATCTATCTCTTCGTCCTCGAGTGTCAAAGCGTATCTTATGCGGCCTTGACGTCTTTCTGGATGAGAAAATAAATGCGACCTTTGTCGCTTATTTGCTCGTCTTTCTTTTTAGCGAATTTTTCGGTCGTTTCGAAACAAGATGAGTTCTCGGAAATTAATTGAGCTTTTCTAAGGTGTCTTCGGGCACGGCCTGCCGATTGTGCGATCGCGTCGATCCCGAATCGATTTGCGCGCGAGGGCATTTTCGGGCAGCCGGGCGGTAATTATTTTCAGCGGGCCATTTGTCGAGCCGCGCGCCCTTTCCTTGTCTCAATTCGCGATCATTAACATCCCTATCTGTTGATCTACAAGCGCGGCTCCTCGATGCATCAGGTGCACAATGCGGGGGGAAAGGGGCGCTAGGCAGGGTGGCAACGGCACATCGCGGACCTTCGTATGCTCGGGCAGGTGGATACGCGTGCGTGTGCGCTTGTGTGCACGTTCGGCGTGTTCACGCTCGCGAGTGCAAACAGCCGGAATGCTTAAGCACGCGCCGGAACCGGAAGCTGCTGGGTGAGCACGCGAGCAGCGCTGCACTTCGTGCACCGTCAGGTGCTACGGCGCAGGAAATTAGGGTGAAACGCTTCGCGATGGAGGCGGGAGCGAAGGGGAGGTGGAACAGGGGCACGACAGCGAAATTTGCATTAACAAGACAGCCGGGGCAAGCTCGCAGCAACGAATCGATTCGCGATCTTGAAAGTCGCGACTCTCGCGCGCGCAATTATGGCTCGATAAGGTGTTACTGGAACGAGTCATGTCTACGTACTGCTTAATATCCTTAAATACAAACGCAGACTATAACTTGTATGTTTTGTGGAATATTGAAATACAGTTTTTTTGGCCATCAATTCGCAACGTTCAAAACTTTCTTTAAATAACGTTGATATTAAATACCAGATGAAGCTATGCCTTTGTTCAAAGTAGCCCACTCAAAGTTAAGTCGTGAGAACGATGTTTCATTGTCATCGACTTTATCGTAATTTGTGCGGAAGATTTAAGTGACGCTCGGTGCTAGCAGTCAACAGTTCTCAGACATCTTGTTTCAGATTCAGTTTGTTGATCGTACTGACAACGTTATCTTTTAAGCTCAACTGATTTTCCGATGTCCATTTTGTGCTTCTTGTGCGATTCCATGTTTACCATCATGAAATTAAACTTTCCACATATCCTGGAGCCCACGTGGAGCATGAGATGAGACATCTTATTTCGTCATTGGTTCGAAGTTGCTGAGGATGACTCAAAAAGAGTCGAAACGTACAATTATCTCTTTTTTATAATTTTTTTTACGATTTTTTAATGATTTATTAAAGATAGTCCTTTTGACATTACGCACCAACAACTGCGTTCCGACTCTCACAGCCCTATGCACCTCCTTTCGTATTGTTTTTAATTAATAAATTTTATAAGCCTTTTTGCACATAGTACAAAAATATGTAACCCTGGGTTTTTCATCGTTTTGTACAGTGGTGCCCGATGGCATTTGACCACATGCCATGCGCCGTTCGAATTAGTTTGATTGCACTTGATAAAGGCCAAAACCCATGGCCGAAACGTTGCGCGGATAAAGGAAGTTTTCCTGTTGCCAGTGGTGTCGAATTATTCACCTTATTTTATTTTTACTTATAATTGACATATTAATCTTATAGACGAGGTAAAATGCGACGCGTCTTCGTCAATAAAGTCAACATTGCATAATTATCGCGCGGAGTCATCTCAGGTTTGAGCGGCGCAAAAAGTACCAGCTGCAACTCAAGCGAATTTCTTTCAGCGAGAACCAACGGCAACGCACACCCGACCAGAGCGCTGGGCGCTCCTCACGGGTCGTTCACGCGCGCGGCGTATTCCTCGGAGGCGTCTCTCGGGCAGATCCGGAATTGGTTCCCGGTGTAAACACCTGTACGCTTAATAATCGGGAATTTCTGGCGATTATCGAGCGCTGGGCGGGCCCCGGTGGCTTTCGTTGCGCGTTGCCCCGCGCGCTCACTCTCCTCGTCTCCCGCCTCATTATGTTGCATCGCCCGCGAGAGCGGCATCTTGCAGCGCGCGAGTGCACGGGGGATACAGGTGTTGCCTTTTAATTTCCAGAAGGTGTACAGAAGCAGGTATCGTTTACGCGGAAGTTGTTTTCACTCCAGGGATATTTTTCCTTTCGTACAAATACGTGTAGATATAAAAGAAAAGGAGATATTTTCAATACCAATAAATTATACACAACAATGAAGCAACGTTCTCACGATTAAACTTTGAATCGGCTACTTTGGGCAAAAGCATATAGCTTTATTTGGTATTTGAAGATCAAAGCTTCGAACGTTGTGAAGAGGCTTTCAGTTTGATTTTAGATACATTTATTGGTACGTATTTCCCTTTTTATACGAATACAGATGCGGAAGAAAAAGGAATATTTTTAATGCAAGTATTTCACGAATAAGTATGGGAATTGCTTCATGCAAGATCGGGGCTTATATAAACGTAATAAAAAGTGTATACGTATATTGTTTCATTGTCAATTATAAGGGATTGTAAAAATGAGAGGTAAACCGTTTTACACGAATAGTTTAATAAGTCACGTAACAAAAATTGCCAGTTTGAGGTAACCAAGTCACATTTGGCCATCCTTGTCCACATTCATATCCGTCACATACATTTGGAATAAAGAACGAGAATAATCTTGCCCTCTCGTCGATCATAGGAGCAGGTCGCGCGACGCTCGCGGCGATACCGCGATATCGCGCGTATCGAACCGCCGTAAATCCACCGAGCATACGTCGCGGGCTCGAAATTATTCGACATTTTAATGGCACGGCCCGGACGATATCGATGCCCGGTGAACATCGGCCGGATGTGGGTCAGATGTCATGTGGGCGACCCCTATAAACGGCGCTGGCCGTCGCACGCAAAAGCCACAATGCGGCGGCACGGCGAGCCGAAAAGCCGTGTTATACTTGTATATATATAATATACGCGAACGCGCGTGTGACTCGTCGCAGGTGAACACGAGCGAGCTTCACCTGGCGCGTGCCAACTGTCTAATTAATGACAATCGCCGTGTGCGAGCGAGAACCGCTGCTTCTATTCATACGTACGCGCGCAATTTGCCTGGCTATACACGTAGCCGGTAATGCCCGGGTCCGGCTTATCGATCTCGCACGATGTTGCGAGATATCGGGCCAATTGGCTATCCCTAGAGAAGGAGACGCGTGCCGCGCGTAAGGATTACATCGCGCGCGAATTTACATGAGAATCGCGCGAGCGTGTCCCGCTTGAGCGAAGAGAGAATCTCGAGACGAGTTAAACGATCGAGGATAAGAAAAGAATATTCATATTTGTGTACGTACATACAAGTCGAGCTAAATAAGTGAGGGAAGTAATTTCGATGAAAGTTTAATCGTGACGTTTCTACTCTCTAAGTTCTTTCGAGTGGAATCTCACTCTTTTGGAGAAAATTCTTTTTGAAAGAGTTATTCACTCTTTACTTTGATTGATTCTGCAACTCTGAAGAGAATGCTATCTTCTTCTTCTTCCTCGTGTATTAGGCTTAAAAGCCTATTTTATCCAGTTCTGGTACTTTGGCTTTACTTCCATCTTCGGCAGGCTGCTGACCTTGCCGAAGGTAACCCTCCAACCTCCAACCTGGAAGGCTTCACCCCTACAGGGGTGTGTGTGTGGCAGGATACTCTCTGTGGTTGTCACTTCTCTTCGAGAGATTCCGAAAAAACCAGCAGTGTTCGTGAATTTGAACTCGGATCTTTTCGTTCATTTGTTTACTAAGCAGCGCACATTTCTCTGCGCTACACTCTTTACTTGGATTGATTCTGCAACTCTGAAAAGAGTGCGATGTTCTTTACTTTGCTCGATTATTGTTAGTAGTATAAAATTCAAGGACAAGAGCTTCGCTAGTGTTTGTTCATCCTTGCATGTAGAGTATTGTAGAGGTTGTATTCTAATATTCACAGAGCTAGTACTGAAAATCTGTGATAATTTCTGTGACAGTTTCGCATATTCTGCTGGCTGTCGCGTGAGAACCGTCCCGGTCCCTGACGGGGCTTCTTACACGTATATGCCGGACTATCGCGATCTTACTTACGAGATCGGCGGCCATCTAGCGTCGGAAAACCGTACTTCACATTGGAGTGAATTTTGAAGTGCTATCGACTTCACTTAAAAAATATCACTTTAAAAATAAGAGTAAAATTCTTCACTTTTTGTCTTACAATTAGAGTGAATTAATTCACTCTATTAGGCTAACTATTCACTCGAGTGGAGTGAAGTGACCAGTGACACCATGTGATTCGAATGAAAATTTCACTCCACAAATTTGAGAGAGTTGTTACATGTTTAATCTTGACGTGTCTTTCATTTCCTTATTAAAAAGAAATTGGGGAAAGGGCAGTCGAACGTTATTCAATTTCTGACCGATGCGTTCTCGATGTCGCGCTTCGCCTTTCGATTTCTATGATCCTTCAATTATCGCACGTCCAGCTTGATCGACCGTCCACATCCGCGGGCGGTATTTGTAATTGACCGAGAATTTTTCGTTTTCGCGGCACGATCGCTCGGTAGTGGCAAGTTATACGATCGATTCGATTTGGTCGTGCATATCGATCGCCGACATGCACCGTATCCCCGCGAGCGGTCGGTAGGCGGAGATGAACCTGTAATGCACCGAAGAGCGTGGGACCGCTATGCGGGAAAAGTGCGCTCTTCCTCGAGGATGAGATCGCGCGTAGCGGCTACTGCGTGCCTGGGGCCGCCTCTTGGGATCGGCACGAGGACTTTTTTCACCTGGTGCGAATTATAGAGGATCCGTATCCCAATTTAGCTCGTGAGACGTACAATGATGCCAAAATATACCACTTTTGCCCTAATAATTTTTCTTGGCGTTGTCTGTAAGTTCTCGACCACCTTGTCACGCATCGTAACAAGAAATGTTTTATACATTTGATTGTGATCGTATTGCATATCGCATGATGTCTGTACCACTCTAGAAGAAGCAACGCGAGCTCTAATGCATGGGCGACGGTAGGGTTGCTAGTTGCACGGCGTTGTTCCTCTTCGCTGTAACAATACTTATATTTCAGAATAAAGAACGCTTTACGGAAGCTACAGGAAATCGTATTTTAGGAAACAAATTAGAAATACGGTTTTTTTTCAATTTCGAAGATGCTGGAGTGATTCTGCACTTTTTGAACCTTTTGCACCTGGAGCCGTCGGTTGATGGAATTTATGAAAAAATATGTCGTTTACACTTCGGCGGAATGACATATACTGTCATTTCGAGCCTAATGGTGGAGCTTTACGATGAAGTTCGCTGTAGTATTGCCCGACGCAAAAAGGCTAAGGCAACATCGTCTGTCGGGAAACAACGAGAACTTATTCAAGCACCAACGATATTTCTTTCTTGTCAGTAATTTTGCAACTGTACATTCAAATAGCTCCATCTCGTAAACAGTGGGGAATGGGACATATATTCATATGAACATTTTTGCTTAAAATGCCCGACACTATTTCCTCCCAGAATATTGACCTTTCCTCCTGGAGCACCCTGTATAAATAATTGTATGCGAGCTTATGCTTCCTAATGAATTCTTTATGTTTACTAATTTCGACAATAGGTAAAACGCATATATAGTTCTCGATTTTACAATAGTTTCGACAATTACATACCATTTTAAACAAGTGCAACGTAAATGAGATATTAGAAAAAAATTTGTTCATCGAAAATGACAAATTTATGATAGATCATCAAGTTGGCATTTGTTTGTTGACTGTGAAAACCGGAATCTAACGAAATTTATGATAGATCATCAAGTTGACATTTGTTTTTTTGAACATGAAAACCGGTTTGTAACAAACTCAGTTCGTGAAAGATACTTATTGTTCTTTGGAGGAGAGTAGCTTATAAAATGTTTCCTGTATGTGCGATCGAGGCAGCAGGGGACGCGAATAATTTCACCGTTGGCAAACGCATCTCGTTGCATATTAGGATTCGCCTCGGCGAATATTGAGCGACGATGTCGCGATGAGACGAACCAGGAAGCGATGCGCGGCAAGAAGTTCTTGGCCTTCGCGTCGTCAGATCAATGTCGACGTAAGATATCGCGCGGTCGTTTGTCTCTCGCAACGCGCCCGCGAGATAAAGCTTTTCTTCAAATACATTATTTTCACTTATAACAAGCGTTTCGTTGACACAATTTAATGGCAAATCACTATTAAATATGAGCAATGCAGCTTAATATTTTTTAGATCTCCGAGAGACAGTTGCTTAACAATCAAGACGTATGTACCTGATGAGACGGAACCCATCATCGCGATCGAACGCGACGGGCTGCGGTAAACCTCGCGGTGTTTCTACGTATAGCATAAAAATAAAAATGAACACGAGTGCCGTGTGTCTCTCGCCTCGGTGTCAAACGTTCGCGCGAGTCACTATCGATTCTCGCGGAGCGAGGCGTGTCATCGCTCGTCCATCCCGGACTATGTCGCTAAGACTATGCCTGTAACATTCTACGAATTTCGGTATTAGGACCGTATGAAGGCCGGCCGAGTGCTCGACGAGCGCGCTCGGGAGCGACGACGATCTCGCGCCGGAGTCCGTCGCCGGCGCCGGCGACCGGAACAACGCGCGTCTCCCGTTGACGCGCACGACGTCGTATTCACATTAGTAGGATCCCCCGACGCGCCGGAGGTGTTTTCGGCCGTCGGCCGGCCCGACGAGATAGTCCGGCGGATTATCATGCGCGTGCATGTCGACAAAGGAAGTTTAGCTTGTAAAGCTGATTAAACCTTAGTTAATCACAACCGAGCAGGCCGGCATGAGGTGGCTGGAGGTGCACGCCGAGCGCCCCCCCCTCCTCCCCCCAGTTCTCTCGATCGCTCCCGCAAGAGGGGCGTTCACCATCTCCCGCTCCGGGCGCTCCCCCCCTCCTACGGCGCCCCCCTTGTACGCGCGCATGTCCCCGGCTCGCACTCCTCGTCGAGCTCCTCTGGCACGTGTTCTCCCGGTAGCGGCTCGGGCGAGCGGGCGGTCCCGCGCGGCAAACTGACGCGCGCTTCGCGTGCTCCGCATCGCTCATGTTCGCCCGCTGCGTGCGACATAGCAACTGAATTTGGTACTGCAGTCCGCGAATTCCGGAGATTCTACCGTCATACCTAACGGCCGCCGGTGTCCTCCCGGCCGCCGGTGTCCTCCCGGCCGCCCGGCGTGTCGCGTGCGCGCGCGTAGCCGGGCTGCCCCGTGTTTTACCCCTTTCGCGACGTCACCCGACCGCGGATTTTTCCACCCGTTTCCGGTCATCCGTCCCTCCCGGAGGGCGAGGACGGGCGCATCGAGAACGTCGGCGCGAGGGCTTCGTCGCCGCGTGGTTTCGCGCGCGATTAGATAAGTCTACACCGCTGACAGAATCGGCCGGCGATAACTTGTCCCTCGGGAGCGAAGTTCCTCACGTCCCGCCGGAGGGAAAATCCGCGCGATTGTCGTCCCGTTTTCCAGCGTAGGCTCGCTCTCGGCTGGGAACGCGCGCGGGCCGCAGGGACACGCGCGTACCGATGCATACGAGGCGGAGAACGAGAGCGAGTCCTCCTCGCGCGCGCGTCCCAGTGCGAGGACGCGGAGGAACGCGAGCGGATAACGGTGGTTCGACGGAGAGCGAGCGAGCACGGGCGGCGAAGCGACAGAGACGCGAGTACGGAGAGAACCTCCTCGGACAGCTGATCCCCTGGCACATCGGCGCAGCGCCGCAGCGCCACGCGTCACGGCGAGCATCATCGCAACGCGCGGCGCCCTTACGCCGGCCACCGCGACGCGGCTACGCCGTGCCGCGCCGTGCGTTACGCACTCCGGCTCCTTCCCGCCCGGACCGTCGTCGCGATGCTGGCGGCGGCGCTGACGCGCCGTCCTCGAACCTCGTCGCGTCGCGCCGGCCGCCCAGCCAACGTCCGGCGCGCGAGTGACGCTAGGGACCGGCAGCAGTGTGCCAAGCCGCTCGAGCACCTCAACGATTATGATTGAGGATGGGTGATTATAATCGATTGTAATGAAAATCGGTTATTTTTTCGTTAGAATCAATTTTTTAACCGATTTTTATGATATCGATTAATCGATTATTCCATTTCTTAAGTAATTTTTTTCGGTTTTTACTCCGCTGCGTTCGCGTAAGCGTAGTATACATCGACGTACATACAAGCCGGTATTCATAGTCCGTTCTTATACATGTATTTAAGATCATCTTAAGTATACTCTTAATGTATTTTTAATCAATCACAGAGCCGGACAACACGTAAGATGATTTTGAAATAAGAATTGACTATGAATACCGACCATACAGTGGACTACTTTAGTACCAAATGAAATGTTTTATTTTTGTTAACAATAATGTGTATTAAATAAATGTGAATATGCCCAAAATAAACAGATAAATTAATGAAAAACAATAAAAACTATTTATTCACCATTTTTTAATAATTAGTTGAAAAATTAGTTATGCGATTATTTTTCGATTATTTTTTATAATAATCGATTTTTTTAAATTGACTATTCTCATAATCGGTTATTATATAGGGTGTCGGATTCGATTTAGACGACTCCAAAGATTATAGTAGATTGGGTCAAGCTGAGAAGAAAAGTTATATACCATTTTACAAAATCCATAATTATTATCGTGTAATTAAGAAAAACGTCTGAGCCAATAAGTGCACGGAGAAGCTGAAGGCCGGACTCGGCAGACATGCAAAATGGTGTATTATTCTCCTACCACCAGAAAAACTTTTTCGGCGCGGTGTCATATGTCGCGCGTTCGCTCGCTGCGCGCCGTTCGCCCTCACCGCTCCACCTCTCGCTATCGGATCTTGAGAGATGTCAACAAATACACCATTTTGCATGTCTGCCGAGTCCGACCTTCCGCTCCTCCGTGTACTTATTGGCTCAGACGTTTTTCTTAATTACGCGATAATAATTACGGATTTTGTAAAATGGTATATAACTTTTCTTCTCAGTTTGATCCAATCTACTATAATCTTTGGAGTCGTCCAAATCGAATCCGACACCCTGTATAATCGATTTTTTTCAACATCGCCCATCTCTAGTTATGATCCGAGAGTTTCACGCACGAGAAACAGCCGCAATCTTGGGTTTTCTAAGGCCCGGTTTTTCATTTTCTGGTTAACTGTTAACTAGAGGTTAGTTGACTCTCTATCTTTTTCTATATTATTGTCTAAGAGTTGACTAATTTCTGGTTAACATTTATGCCTATTACTATCAATGCAGATTAACTTTGATCATTAGTTCAACTTGCTTTTTATCTTTTTCCAGTTCCAAGAATTGGAAAGAGATAATAAAATCTTAGTTGAACGGGGATTAAAATAAATCTACATTGGTATAAATGGACATTAGATAGTCTTTCATTCGTGTCAGAACTCAAAGTAGAATTCTGTTTTATGTGCTGCGTAGTACATTTAGATTCTCAGGTACATTTAAAATACGAGGCATATACAATTATAATAGAAATAGAAGAATCTTGGAAGCTGACGCGAGTTGTAGGTCGTCTAAAGTGAGCTTTAAAAATCAATTGGATAGTTTTTCAACTAGAAAAAAAAACTGTCGTTTGAGAGACAAATTTATTCTTGGCTTAGCGAGATGGATTTCGATAGACCGTCCATTTCTACGAACGTCCATTTCTACCGATGGAGATTTATTTTAATCCCGGTTTAACCAAAGTTTTATTTCTTTCCAATTCCTGAAACTAGAAAAAATGACAAATATACGTTAAACCGAGATCAGAGTTAATCCGCATTGGTAGAATTAGGCACAAGAGAGGCCGGTATCATAGCCAGATTTTATATTTAAGGTCGTCTTAAGATTATCTTTTAGACACTCCGTAACCAATAAAATGTTTCATACATCTTAAGATGAACTTAAGACGGTCTTGAATATAAGACTCGACTGTGAATACCGATCTTAGTTACGAGGATGTTTGTAAGTTTTAGCTTGCGAGTTTAAATACTAATATAAAGTATAAATATTAAAAGTAGTGAATCGTGAGAGTAGTTTTTATTTTGCTTTTTGGTACATGATGCCACGATTTAAAAGGCATTGCTTCAGCCGCCGTATTTATCCAGCATTTGACGCCACCTCTTGGTTAGAGAACATACGAAGTAGCAACAGTCATCGTTCAACACTACTGACGTTGACAATCAGTAAGACTTCCTCATGGTAGATGGCAATACTGATGAAGTTGAGTCTCTTTACCAACATGCGCTCTAAAGTTTTAACCCGCTAATCAGTCAGTTACTGCTCTGGTATCATTAATGACGATCATCGGTTTGTATCTTCGTTGATGGTGTCATTAATTAAAATTTTTTGCTAACATTGCTAACTGAATGTACAGTCTATTATAAAAGTCGAGTGCTCTTCCTTTGCTCCATACAAATTAAATTGAAGCAATTGAATGTTTCTAACTTGGCATATCGCGACATTAATAATTTATACATTGGTATCAGTTATGACAATAATATATTTTAACAATATATTTTAAATGTATATTTTAATGAGATTTAATAAAACCTATCCTTACGTGAATTCTTAAGGCTGATATCATAGTTATTTTTAAAGGGCGTTTGATATAAATTTGCTACAAATTGTATATTTATTTGTAAATTTGCCATATCGAGTAAACACTAATTGTAAGTTTCTAACTACATAGATACTTCTAGCCGCGTGTCTTTTTTTCTCTTTTGGTAACTGCGCAAACTTATACTACAACAGAAAAACGAGTGTAAAAACGCACTCAATTATTCTGTCATTCGATCTCAAACTTGGCAAAAGAAGTGATTTTTTACTTGATACAATTGCGATAAAAACTATTTAAAAAATCGTCAGTTATACAATTATAAAAGTTTTCTTTCTAACGGTCTTTAAAAAGAATAATAATAAATTACATCGGTTTTGAGATTAGCTTCGAGAAAAGTTTCGTTGCAAGTTTCTAAAGTAGAAATTATCAGACGTCGCCAGTGACAAATGGAAAAGTCTTGCAAACTACTGCCAAGCTGAAGAGACTCATCGACCGGTCCTAAAATCCAAGTGTAATAAAAACGAATACTGTCCCGTTTGGAATATATCGTGTCGCAGTAAATCGACACCTTCCTCGTCGCGCAATCTCTTAGCAAAATCCAAGCGTCGTCGCTCGAAACGCTACGAAATCGTTTTGCTTTTGAGAGGAACCGATTCGGCGCCGTCTTCCACCGAAACGCCGTTCTCTTTCGCGCGGCTGTCGGGCGGATTGTTCCAGCTTTGCAACTCGCCGGTGCCGAGAACCGCGAATGCTATCGCGCCCATGAGGTAGATGGCCGCTAGGATCCAAAAGATGATGGTCCATTGCGTGTAGGTCTGATTGTGGTACGTGATGTTACCGACCATGAAGCTACTGAGGAAACCGCCTATCGAGCTGAAAGTGTTGGCGATGCCGAATATGGTCCCGGAGAAGTTGGGCGCGATGTCGAGCCCGTTCCCAAGGTAGCCGGCCGTTATGCCGCCGTTTATTGTCAAAGCGACCGTGAACACGGCGACCGACGCCGCGCGATCGCAACCGTAGTTCGCCTGGATCACCATGAGGATGCTGGGAGTTAGCACAGCTAGAAATCGAAGTTTCTTCATTAGCCGGAAATAGGATTTTCTAATCCAATTATGGCAATTCATACTTTATCAATATATTGATAGGGATCATTGGTGATTAGGGGAGGGGGGGCGCTACCGAAGTTCTTAAGGCCTGTGTCCACGATGCTAGAACTTGGTCCAAGTTCTAGTTTCGAGAAAGGTGCAGGCAATCGACTTGCAGCTATTTCATAAAAGCTGTAAGTTGATTTGGCTATGTATTTTTCGGAACTGGAACTTGGAGCAAGTTCTAGCATCGTGAATAGAGGCCTTTATAAACCGTCATAAAAAATAAATGCCACCTGGTATAATATTTTGAATGGCATACTCTTGCCAGCGATTTAAAAAAAAAGTACATTGCTTAAGATGCAATCCGTAAGATATAATCTTGTTTAATCATTATACGTTTATAAAGAAAATTTTATTGTGGCGTACACGGCTTGACGTATAAAAACTTGTTGAGCAAATGACGTGTTAATTTACATAACAAGTTTTGCATACAATGTTAAGAAATTATTAGTTACAAAATTTGATCTTATCGTCTAAGTAGGAGGAAACGTAAAAATAGAGGAAACTTTCGCGAACGTTTTACTCACCGAACGTCGTAAAGATTTTACGTATTGCCGTCACGGATAGCTTGTTGTTGCGGCGCAGGTAATCGGCCAGGATGGACATTGATAAGGCAAATATATACTTGCCTAAATAAGGTAACGAAGATAACAGGCCGTTCTATAAATATTATTTCTATTAGTATGCATTCCATTAGTAGTAATTTCATTAGAATAGGTATGTACCATTTCCATCGAAAAGTACATCAGTGCGACATGGAAAAAGGTTTTATCCACTAATATAATTAGCGATATATACCTCTTTAATATTGAAGTGCAAGATGTACTTCATGTAAGTCGGAAGCTGATTGACAATGGTATGGTAGCCGAACACGCTGCACGAGTGCGTTATCACGATAGCCCAAACGGGTCTCGAGGTGACGAGCGAGCGCCATGGTACCGGCAGATGCTGCGGTTTAAGTATCGCATTAGTATCTTCAACGTTGATCAAGATTTTTCAATTGAGACCAATGAATAAATTTGTCGCAATTTATATTGCTATTTGGGCTCATTCTTAGAAGAGTAAAATACACGGAGAGAATTTTATTTTAGAATTTATCCTGAAATTATGTAATCGTGGGACAAGACGGCATTTCGAAGAGTTTTATGAGAATTTTTTGAAATTTTACCATTTCGCTATTGTGATTGTTAGTCATTGTTAGTACATATTTTACTAGTAAAATGTATGATAAAATTTAAAAAAACTCTCATAAAGTTCTTGAAAATGCCACGTCGTCCCATGATCAGGGGATTTTCGGAGGTTTAAGAGAAAATTCCGTGTAGATTAAAGTAAACTAATGAAGAAAAAAACTGTAAAATAGAGCAAAATGCACTCCGGGACTAAAATGGACGTTCTGTACTGGTACAACCTTGGTGGTGGTGGTCGTTCCAATCGCGCTCTCGATAAAGTGCCGCTCCTCCGCACTGATGCGCGGATGCTGCGACGGTGAGTCGAACACAAGTAAGAACCACGTCACGCTCCAGATAATCCCGATCACGCCGGTCACGTAGAATACCGACTCCCAGCCGAGCGAGGCGATGAGGAATCCACACATCAGCATAGTTATCGCGGCGCCAAGCGACGAGGCTGCAAGTGTAACGATGCAAGTTTACGGCGCGGCGATTGACGCAACCGCGCATCTCGCGGCCGTAAAACGGCCCTGTCGATCTCGCGTATCGTTTCGCAGTTTCTTTAAGAACGAGGGCGGGAGACGATTATGGCATCGATTGGCCTGGATCTCGCGATCGCGTGGCGAATTAGATCATGATCATTTACCCATCATGTGAGAGACGAACTTGCTACGCTCCATCGGTGGAATCCATCGAGCAGTCATTGGCTGGATGGCAGGCCAGGTGGCACCCTGATTTGCGAGACGAATCAATTTTGAGAGATTGTCAATAATGATTGCGCGATCATTTGCAGTCACGTGAAACTCGATGAATTGGATTACATACAGAGAGAGAAAGAGAGAGAGAGAAAGAGAGAGAGAAAGAGGGGGGGAAGTAGGAGAGGAATTGATCAAGCCCGCCGGCAAATATCGCCGGACGACTTTCATTTTCAGCGTACTAATTATTCAGCTAGGCACGGCGTGCGTTCGTTCGTTTGTTTCTGCCGCTTTTGCAAATAGAAGCGCGAGCCGAAATGCGCGCATTCGGTCCCGACGGGAAATCGCGGAAGCGTCTGAACGAAATGTACCCGTGTAAAGCGTCGATTAATCCGTGATTAATGAGCGTCATCTTCGAGTACGTCGGCGGCCGTCACGGGTGTGTGATTAAATGTCATTATTATTTTCGAGCGCTGTCGCGTTGGAACTCGCGAGGGTTCTTGCGAGGAAGGTTGCGTGCGCGAGATCGTTTAATCGTTTTGCTCGTTATGTGTTCCCAGTAAAAAATCCCAGTAAAAAACGTTATTTTTTTCTTGTTTACGATATTACGCATACATAATCGCGCGAGCTGGGGTCATGCGAACGTATTCTGAATTATGATATTAATTATTCACTTTTGGAAGAAGAGCAACTTTTTATGTAAAATTCCATCTTCCAAAATTTAATATCGCTGACGGCGATCGCATGCTAAGATTACATACAATACTTGTGGAGAGAGAGAGAGAGAGAGAGAGAGAGAAAAGATAAAATGTTTTTCCTAATAAAATATATCCCAATAATTAAATTATACAATTCTTGATTGGATGGCGCTTATACTTGGCGTCTTTTTCACCTTTTTTTTATTAAAAAAGGTTATTTTTAAGGTACATCGCTGACGGCGATCGCATAAGATGATATATATTTTGACTGTGCGATCGCCAATATTCAACTTGTAATTCTCAGCTTTCGACTGATGCAGGTCATTAAACGTTCATTCGCCGATTTCCAGTATCGTTTTAGTGACATCAATTAGGGAGCGCACGTTAATTACTAATCGATCCGTAACGATCGAAATATATCTAATTAGCGGCCGTTAAATCGCTCGCTGATCCACGGCCAGCTGAATATGCGTTCCCGGCAAAAAGCTACTGCGATGTTAAAAGTGCCCTTTCGAAAAACCAAACGAGATTTGCTTAATTAAATCGACGGAGATGAAAATCCGCGCGTCCCGCTCTGTCGCGCCGCCGCAAGGCCGCCGTACGAAATTGCAATCGGGCGAGGAAAGGGGCTGGATTAATGGCCTTGACGATGATATGGTTCTACCATGACGGGAGTACGGTTAAAAGCGATCATTTCACCGTAATGCCGTAACGTCCTCTCGTTATTATTAATTGGCGGCTGGCAATCCGGCGTTTCGCGTCAGCGAACCGTACACTGGATTGTCGCCGATATTCCATTCGCCTGATCGAAACCGGATACCTGTTTAGATTACACAGTATATCTTGGAAGTATCGTCACGCGAAACTTCCCAGAAAGCATTGACGAAGGTCTTGACGTACCGATGTCGCATACGGGTACACGTCGTAACAACGCAAGTTGCGAATGGAAACAAAATGTTAGAAAGATAGCAATAAGTATCGATTAAAGCCACATTATGATAACACTGCTATTTTCGTTAACTGACAGCAGCTGGAAACAAGTAGAATGCGAAAAGGGAACGAAACGGCAAACGCAATTAAAAGGAAACAGGCGGTACGCGCGTTACTCGCAGCAGCGAAACAATCGCAATAATTTCATTAAGCTACCAGCGGACGTCTACCGTTTTATCATCCCACCGTGTATATCGCTGGATCGTATGTATGTAAAGATACGGACCTTCACATCCACTTCTCGCAGGTACATATCCGAAGGTAAAAATAAAAATCAGATTACACGGCGCGCTGTCGGCGCCACGTTTGGCTCATTAAATTCATATAATTCATTAGGCTCCCCATCGGCGTGTAGCATCGTGCTGCGGAATGGAGACTTTGCGAGCGCGTACGCATATTTTAGCACCTCTTGGGAGTCGAGCTAGAACGATTCGAGATACTCAACACGGTTGCGAGCGGAACTACCGCTTGCTCTCGCAGCTGGGATATCTCTAATTATCAGGTATAATCAGTTTCCCGTCTGCTTTTTCTCCGAACGGACGCGAAATTTAATATGAATTTAATGAAAAATCCATGGCTCTGGAAATTTGATCCTTTCATTGTTTTCCCAGGCTAATTTTTCAAAGATTTTTATTTGTTGTACGGTTGGAAGATAAAAATTGAGCCAATATAAATGCATATGCGGAAGAGAGGAACACACAACTGGGGAAACGTGATTGCTGGAAATAAAAAAAAGTCTTCGTAGATAAAATCCCAAACAACGCATGAAAGCCAACGAAATTTAAATCAAATTTCGAATACTAAGAAATCTTGCAAGAACAAATTTGTTCGATGTTTCGTCCTGACGAAACTCTGTCAATTTTTTTTTCAATTATAGACTACGCGGAATAAAGAAGAATACATATTTCTTTTAATATCTTACTTGTGCGTTTGCTGAAAATGTTCGACATTAACGCTCAGAAATACCGATACGCTAGATAATAATAAGTAACATAATCGTTCACGGTAATATCTTCTTTGCGGAAATTCGGAAAGAAGAAAAGAAAAACGTTCTCGCGGCTCGCATCAGTAAATCGGAACAGTCGTGCCGTCGGTGCACGCGGCCACGTCAACTTCGGGTTCACCGACGGCACGAAATTTTGGTTCGTCGTCGTAGTCGCGCCCACCACGAAGTGGCGGGACGCGATAATTGCTAGGCGCGTTGCCAATTCGCTGCGGCGCGTGTTAATTGATTCCCCGGGAAATGGCCGCGGAGCGACGACTTGCCGACGACGATTTTGCACGTTCGCTGTTGGCGGATTATCATCGACGGGCTTTACGCGGAAGGGTAGCGCAAAATCTAGCGTTACCGGAATAGCTCATCCCAACCCCGGCCCAACTCCGCACCCCGTGAGTGCTCGCAAATACGCGTGTATCGTACCGATTAACAGAGTCGCATGTAGAAACGACATTTACTGTAAGATATTATTATCTTCGGTAACGTAATAATAGTTAGCCTTGAATTTATTACGGATCTAGTCTCCGTGCACTTAACATAATTTCCTTTGCGAGCGGTAAATAGCTAAGGGTGTCAACCAACGTGCTGTCTACATTCAACTTTGCACCGCTCAGCGAGCGCGACGTGGCACAGCGCAAATGTCTTGATTTGAAATCAATTTTCTTCTAGGGAATTTTTCTTGTTTGAGAATGAGGAGGAGGGGTGATACGGGTCTTATATAATGTCCCGGGAGACCGTCAGAATAAGGGGAACGTAGCCGGTCTTCCCGGATGACGGAACGGGATCGATTGGTCCCGTGCACGGCCTGTGTTGGGAAAATAACGACCCGTGTATTATTTATTTAGCAGGAGACACTCGCCCCCAACAAATAACTAATAATCTTTCTTATGTTCGCGTAATAGGGAAGAAAAGGCAAAGTTGAAATACTAAAGAATCCCCGATAAAATGAGAACACGTGCCGTTTTTGTATCATAAGAAAATGAAATTCCAGCAAATGGAGATATATACATGTATATATATAAACGAGTTATTTAATAAAAGGTTTCCTCTCACAATCAGGCAGAATCTAAAGCTTTTAAAATCCGAATTTTTGCTCGTATGATTGATTGCTTTTATTTTTTTAAAACTTGCGCGTTAAAAAATACAATAACAACAAAAGCTGTTTCAATATATGTCACAAGAAAATTTGAGGCGAAATGTATAATATTTGTCGTGTGTCGAAACATGACGGCGCTCTAATATTTTTAATACGATTCATTCGGGGTTTATGTAAGACGTGGAAAACGTAATGCAAGAATGTAACGCTCTTGATGGCTTATGTGTCGAGTTTACCACGAAACCTCATTTGAAAGTTTGATTAAAATTTCAACGGGTCGACCGTGTAACAGACAAACTCATCGAACTCGGCAGAGTTTTGTAGACTGACTGCGACAATTTTTAAAATCTGATAAGCATCCCATTTTCTGCAACGCATAAACTTCTTACTCCGCATAATCAGAAAATGAAGTCCCCCACCCAAAACTTACTACACGTTGAATTAGTAGACGCCCTCCGAATTATAATATGCATTGTATATAAATTAATATTAAATCAGGGTTGGGAAGTAACTCGTTACTTGTATCGAAATTACAGTTACAGTTACTTCTTTTTGGCAACTCTAACTTAACTTTGTTACTTTTTCTCCACCTGTAACTGTAATTTAACTCAGTTACATTTTTTCGATAACTAGTAACTAATTTAATAGTTACATTAATAGTTACTTTATATATTTTTTAAACCTTCACTTAATCGCACAGGGCCTTACCTTTGCGTATAAGCGCCTCCCTAGAAGCACAATTCATTGGCTGTACATTGGCTAACATTTGTTAAACATTGGTTATGTTGGCAGTGAATTGGCCAATATTTCCCCAATATAACACCAATATTGGTCATAAAATAAATGCAAATATACTACTGATATTGTACCTGATTATTTAATATTGGATTGATTGTATTAGCAAGATTGCCCAATAAAATTGTAACATTGAATATAGAATAAATGCTAATGTAACGCCGATGTTACGTATTAATAATTGCACGGTACTGTGTTTACATTGAAAGTGCATTGCTAAAATATGAGGCCCTCCACCACCCCCGCCAATTTCGATCGGCGGTCCTCATTTCTTTACAATAATCATTTTCTTTTGACATTTTTATCATTATTATATTTTCATCACAATTAATTTTATAATTTATTATAATATAAAACATGTAGCTATGTCTACTCTTTAAAAGTCAATCAGTGGATTATTACAGAAAACAGTGAATACCCACTGATTCACAGTTACAAGTATACCACTGAATAATTCAATAGTTATAACCGTTTTCAGTGATAATTCACTGATTGACTTGTAGAGAGTAATATGTAACATTCTTTATAAATGTGTGAACAAAAAATCGTATTGTAAATGCGCAAATGAAAATCTATCGCATAAAAGATTATTTTAGACCAACTTAAAATTTCATACAATAGAAAAGTTAATCTAAAGAGGCCCACCGCCGCCCCCGCTGATCCCAGTCAGCGGTCCTCTTTTCTTTACAATACGATTTTTAACATTTTTATCATTTATCTTTCTTCATACAATTTACTTATGTCTACGACAAACGTAATAAATTATGTCTCCCTGTCCCTGCCTACCCGAATTCCTACCCGAATTCGTATCTACTCGTATTCCGATTCGTCTTTATAGTCCTATCTGTCCATTTTTTTACCTACCCGTTCAAACAAACATACAAATTTTTAACTAAAATTGATTTATTTCAAATAAAACCGCGACGCCATTATTAAGGGTATAATTTGGAGTTTTAATTCGCGCGCGATTCAGATTGATTTAATTTAGTTATTTTTCCAATCTCGCGTACAAGCGCGAGAAAATGTAGAAAAGAATATCCCACCCGACTTTTGGCACATAAAAAGATATATACAAGATCTAAATAAATTTTTATACATTTCACCATCGTGTGGCCATCGACAGGAACGGACATTTAAAGACTACATATCTTTCAAACGAGCTTTGAAATGTCTTTACTAATGCGAATACTTTATACGGCACTCCCGAACGCGATGGGTACCTTTGGTTGTCCTGTCTTTAGGGTCTGTACTCTCTAAAAATTAATCAGTGCATCATTACTGTAAATCAGTGAATATTCATTGTTTTCAGTAATAAACCACTGAGTGATTTTTAGAGAGTAACCCTTCAGGGTACTTAAGCCCCTCCACCACGACAAGGTAGTACCCGAGGAGGGGATTATCAACAAGAAACTGTGCAATTACATATGTGTATATATAGACAAATGAATATTGAATGAACATAAATTAAAGTTGCTATTTAATGCACGACGTGAGAGAGATTCATCCAATCGAAAGATTAATTCACACTCTCGATCTTGGGACAAAATCAATTTTCTCGGAATTTATCAATAATGCCTCATAAACTAATAATCCGAGATGAGCCATTCTTATCCCGTTAGAAGCGCTGAAATCTTAGCTTTTGAATGAGACCAGGATCATCTTGCTACGATTTTTCTGTGCGAAGATTTTGACAATTATATTGACTCGTGATCGCGATCTCGGAAGAAAATCAATTTTATTTTCAGAAATATTAAACGATATTTCATGAACTAATAATCCGAGATAAGCCATTCTTATCCCGTTAGAAGCGCTGAAATCTTAGCTTTCCAACGAGACCAGGATCATCGTCCTACGATTTTTCTGTGCCAAGTTATTGACGATTATATCGACTCGTAATCTTAATCCTGAGATAGAAGCGGCAGAGACGGCGCGTATATGCGGCGTCTCGCGCGGCGGTGTTTACTACCGAACCCCTGTGCCTCGTATGTTTTGATGCCAGTTTTTTGGGGACGTAGTACGCTCGCGTAATACTTGCGTAATACTCGCGCGGCCTTCTCAATGAATGGGTGCGCGCGCGCCCGATTTTTAAAACGCTATAACTCGGCGAAAAATAGACGTAGCGACACGAACCAAAAACCAATCTTCTTCGTTTCGCATCCCGCAGATGTCTATGCTGAATATGTATGCCCTTATCATAAAACTTACACACGACAATGGAATAAATAGTAAAATTCTGAAATATAAATTATACGTATAACTGCTAAATATAAAAATTGGCTGACAAACTATATTAGACTGTATAGCAAGATTGCCCAATAAAATTGTAATATTGAATATAGAATAAAGGCTAATGTAACGCCAATGTTACGTATCAATAATTGTACGGTATTGCATTTACATTATTTCCCAATACTACGCCAATACTTTGTGCTATCCGGGCTTTATCGACACTTTATATTATAATTCAACTACAGATTTAATATTTTTATTTTTATTGCAAGAAAGTAACTGCGAAGTAACGATTCGTTACTTTTTGACTAATTGTAACGCGTTACTTTTCAAAATTAGTAACTTGTAACTGTACCTAGTTACATGTTTAGCGAAAAAACTGTAACTGTAACTAGATACTTTTATAAAGTAACTTTCCCAACCCTGTATTAAATTAATATTGTATAAGATAAAATAAAACACTGAAAGAGAAAGAGACATACCATTTGTCGAATGTAATAAAATTCTGTTGAAAAAATGTTGGAGGAGCTTTAATAAAATTTAATAAATACCGCCCTATTTCGTCAAAGCTTGGGCGCTGAGCTCAATTTTTTAAATATTTTCAAGATTTTTAAAAAACCGTTTTTTTTTCTTAAAACAGAGTATCTATCGTCTCCGTCACATACATGTAATAATGAATAATAATTATATCAAGCACATTTTTTTAATAGTTATAATTAATTTTTAATTTAATGAGTCCGAGCTTCCACTATAATAAAAAAATTTGTTTTAATTAATAAATTCGTTATTTTAGATCAAAGATATGAATTTTTCTGCGCAAAAACGTAACGAACTTCTGCTCTCTCTCTCTCTCTCTCTCTCTCTCTCTCTCTCTCTCTCTCTCTCTCTCTCACACTCACTCACTCACTCACTCACTCTCTTTCTCTCTTCCTGCCTCATCGTGCATTTAAAGAGGATGAAACATGCATAAAATACTTTACTTCCGTTTTTTCGTAGAAGGCGCCTAGAGCATACCCATAAATTTTCGAACATAGACGGAGTCTATAAATATTTGGTTCAGTCGCCTTGCCCCGTCTTTCCCTCTCTTTCTCTCCGATTTTCCCGAGTGTTGAACGGAGGTGCGAGAGTGTAGAGAATGCAGAGGCGCCAGAGAGAAGTACCATGCAACGTCCCTGGGATGAGTTCCCTCTCTGTCCCCGACACGTGTTTCTCACTCTGACTTAATTAAGCCGTCAGTACAAACGCGCAGCATCCAAACACGTGGCTATGTCAGATTTCGGTGTGGCGTCCTTTGCACCACACCGAAATCACGACGTGGAACCCGGGGGAAGAGACGCTTAATTCTTGTTTTCAGGATGAGTCGTTAAACCGGAAACGCCTGTCCTGGATTTCGTCGCAACCCGGTTTCCAAACGGCCCCTGTTACGATACAAATTAACACTCGTTACGGTTGTCCTCCTCGTCGCTCCCGAATGCGATTGAGCCAGAATCCAAACAAT
The DNA here is from genome assembly GCF_000949405.1 of Vollenhovia emeryi. Taxonomy (NCBI): domain Eukaryota; kingdom Metazoa; phylum Arthropoda; class Insecta; order Hymenoptera; family Formicidae; genus Vollenhovia; species Vollenhovia emeryi. The sequence goes on from NW_011967221.1 coordinate 2,077,512, forward strand.
ATCATTATCATGTCATAACTAGAAAACTGTTATGACAATAGCCCAGAAAATGAATTGATATATCAATGTATATTATTATTTGTCGTTTACCCGAAGAAAATTTTAAGAATATATTTCTCGGCTAATCTGACTCATTAATTCATCAATGCCATTCGCATTGTAACAACCTTATTATCTCCCTCGTTAATACCATATGCATTCATTATACATACCGGCTAAACCCTAACTAGATCACGATAAATCCCTAAGATTTCGACCAAAAGCGCACCATTGTGTTCGCCTGAGTTAGCGGAATTACGGTCCAGTCCCGTCTTACCTTTCACGCAAACGCAATTTGTTAGTCGCGCGTCTGAGCTAGGTCCAAACAGTATCTGGGTTACACTGAAGTTTCGTCTCTATCTCGCGCACGTGTTTCTCGCTCTGAATTAATTAAGCCGTCAGTACCAGCGGGCTGGCTGGTCCGACCACCGCGTGGTTAAGTCAAGCTTCGATGTAGCAGTTCGGTAGACCGGCAGAGACCGAAATCACAACGGCAGGTAAGCGCTCAGTAAACATATACAATACGAACTACGGAAAACAGGGGTTCCTCTCGTTCTCTGCGCCGTCTTATGGACCGCCAGCGCCGGTTTTCGATTGGGACCTGTCGCGCCGTCGGACCCTAATGACGGCTCATTAGTGACCTGGTCGACGTTATGTTGAGCATCAATTTGAGTTTTTTTATCTTCCCGGGTTGTTACAAACGATCACTCCATGTTTATACGCTGTCGTCGGCCGGACGCGAGGCACAAGACTGTAGGCGAGGTGAAGAATAGACATTAAGGCTTGCTTCGAGTAAAAACGATGACCGTTATAGGCAGTAAACCGGATGAAACAGCGCCGCATATCAAGCAATGATTATTTATTGCCTGCGTCCGAAGGATAATTATCCGAAGCGAAACGGCAATCAACAAATTCTCCCCGTTCTTGTATCCCAATTTTGCGTTACCGCGCCAAACAGCTCAGCGAGAAACGCGATAATCGCGAATATGTAATCATTTTTCGGACGCGAAAACTGTTTATACGAAGAAGAGAAAATAAATTTCGCCTATTGTAGCAACAATATAAATTATTTAGTTCAGAAACGGTGTGGTTTTACAAATGGCAAACTCGACAATATTCTTCAGCGTGGCATTAAAAGATTAAAAACGCACAAACGTGCAAACATTTAACATATATGATAATGCAACTCTTCAACTGTTTATTATTTTAATTTATTTAAACATTGAATGATTAAAATTGAGAAACGGTCGGCAGCGCAGCCGATGTTTATTTCATTGTATTATCTCTCTCGTATGCTGCGTCATTTTTCCACGTTTTACCTGTAAATAAATAATTTCGTACGTTTCCCCCCGACAAAAGCTTTAACTACTTCATAATCGTTTACGTTTTACAAAAACAGAAAAGATATATTGCCAGGACGAAATGAAATTTTCTGGCAAACTCAACGCCGGGACTCACATTATGTGCGCATTAATTTACTAACTTGATGAGCTTTCATTGTTTTTATCCCATCTCACTCAATGGAGCATTATACCGTTTTACGGAAAATATTACTAGTTTTACACTGTGGCAGCGCCTTCCTGTTTTTGACGTTCTTTCAAAGTAATTTTCTCATTAATCTACTCGCTACATTTTCCATTCTTCTCTACCGCTCGATGCTACGATGCAAGCGATGCGTACATTACGTACTCGCTAAAATGAGAATATATAAATTGGAATAAAAGAAACCGGCCGAAAGCAATGTCACGAAAGCACTTGAGAGCGCCAAGAATCACTTCCTCAATTACACACACGACGGTTTCGTAGCGTCGACGATATCGATTAGTCGTACTTGAGCCGATCAACTTGGACCCGACCCTCATGTTAGCACAAGAACCAGCCGTGGTTTCTTGCGCGAAGCGCTCCGCGAGGAAACAAAGAGCCAGATTTTCCACGGTGCAGTCGAGTATAGCTTTCAGTCTGGGCTCTTCCGCCTCGTGTTTCACTGCTCCAACGGGGTGTTAATGGTGCCTGAGGCCACAAGGCCATCCATCACCGCACTCGGCCTCTGTATGCTCCGCGCTGTCTACTCACGATGTCTCCAGGCTCTTCCGTGTGAACCGCAACAATGCTTCTTCAGTTCACCGATACACTTACGTTACCGTGAACATTACCGGCGAGCTTTGGCATCCGCTTTCGAATTGCAATTACCAGAAACAGCGATATCGATGGAACAGCTATTACCGGTGCAGACACTATATGCGTCAGATACAAGCATACTCCAGCTGCGTTATTAGTGATTGCATTTGTTTGAGTTGCGTACAGCTTAGCTACGTAGGTATACTGTATACATAATTGCGTATGCGGCAATTATTGGAAGATGCATTAACGATCGTAAGTCGTCTCTACGGTTGTAATGTGCGAAATCACGTACAGATATCAAGCCATCGGCAAAGTTGAAACTTACTGTACTCGTTTAAATACATTGTATTCCCTACGGAAATATATACATCGAAAAAACCCGAATGTACGAGTGCATCTGATTATTCCGTCGATTATCGATTCTAATTATTTTATAAACTCCATTTCACGATCCAAGATTCCATCAACATTTTATTTTGCAAGATTGGTCATAATAATTAAATTTATCCATCATGACATACTCCATGAATAGACTCACCATCGCTGAAACTTGCAACCACATCACAGCGGTCACGACGGATTTATTTATTTGAGAACCACATTAATTTCAAGAGGCACGAGTGGATCGCTTTCGAGAGGTACTGGTGAGCGAGGGAATGTACGCTTTATTTACGGTCTGAAAAATGCAGGCACGCGGTATGGCCATCGAGCTCCTCCTCGCCTTCCCCCCTACTGATCGCCTATCCCATTTCTCTTTTGCCGCGGGGCCTCCCTTTCGGTATCGTTCCCTCGTCCTTCATTTGCCTAAAAGATCCCTTTGTCCACTCGTCTTCATCCTGCTTCACTTGCAAAATCCTCTACGCATTTTCTACCCCCTTCTTCGACCGCCCTTCCACCCTATTCGGAGCTCGCGAATGATGCCAGCCGTTTCGTCGATGAAACGACGATAACGAGATATTCGGTTTCGACGATACGGAAGTGAATTTTTCGCGAACGGAATTCGATACGTCGTACATTGAGGGCGGTTCGGCTCATTGAATTGACGTATCCACGTATCTAATATTGAGTACCTGCAATGGTCGATATTTGATCAAATACTGAGGCGCACGAAGGAAGTTACATTAATCGTACGTTCGAAAGTTTTGCCTTTGTCGGGGAATCTCTTTGAAACAATAAATATCCACTAGGTACTCCTATATTTTTTTTCACTTCAAAAATTATGCAATAATTTTCAAGAATTATTGCTTGGAATAAAAAAGTGTACTTGAAACCTGTTTACGATATGAGCAGCGCAATATAAGCGCAACAAATGCCGATAAAAACCTTTTTAAACGTAAAAATAATGAAGCGTAGTTAACGGATTTAATCCAAATAGTTTTTAAATAGTGAGTCGAGATATATGTGACAGTAACGAATATCAATGAGAAATTTTTTCGTTTTCATCCGGAAAAAACCGCTCGCGTTTAATGCTCCACTTAGACCGCGCGCATTATGCGCTTTGATGTACAATATTAATGCCACTGATTCAGCCTCACGATTACAATACGGTATACGGTATACGAACTGATGCGCCACGAGAATTACTGAAACGCGACTATTTGCGTAATGAATAAATATAAAATATTCAATGCGCAACCGCGCACGTCCATTCTCCGAACTCAAATAAACAATTGCATTTTACTTATCCGTGTGCACGGTATGAACGTAATATCGTTTTGCGGACTGCCCGGGTTATATTGCCTCGCAAAAATGGCAAAATAAAATTAATTGCTATTTGCTATGCGCGCGCGCGTACACCACCTTGATATTTTATGAATGAATCCTCTCTAAATGTCCAGACAATGTCGCGGTTTCAATCAATTGATTTTCTCGTGGAAGCTAAAAAAAAATTGTAAAGAAGTGTAAAAAGAGTTGACCCGTGGAAATACCTACAGCAGGATTTATCGAAATCTCTCTTGCAATCAATAACATATTTTAGCTGGTTGCTTATTAATTATAACAGAACACTGCGCGACCTTTGTTCGGCGAACAAAGGATCAAAAGGATATTATTGGAGTAAGATTTGTAAAAACGTGCAAATCGAGCGAGAAAAGCATTTAATTATACATTGTGCTGACTACACAGCCGACTAAGTCTTTATTGGACATAAATTAATAGCAACCTTAATAGTATCATGCTAATATAGTACAGAAATGGATGTTTTCTGTCTTCCTATAATCGTTAGTTAATTACAGCCAATTGAAACAATCTAGTTTCTATTTATCCACTAGTATGTTAATAATGTCCAATTTATCTACTTGAAAATGTACTAATCATCTAAAATTAACTATATTGTGAAAATTCTTACACGACCAGCCATTTAAAAATAGATTTTATGCACTCAAGTATATGTATACCGTCAATATCTCTTATTCAGTCCGAGACTTTATATAATAATAAGTGCACAATTACTCTCGACTGTATAAATTTAATAATAAATTTCGCCAGCTATAACCAGTAGTTTGCGCAAATTGTCAGTCAATAATATGTGTAACATAAATCCGAATAAAGTATAAAATATAAACAATTTTATTTAAAATAAATTATAAAACTATCAAATTCTTTTTGCACGATTGAATTTATTTGGAAAATGGAGTTTAGCTTTAAAGCATCACGAGTTTCATTGAGACACAGATTTTTTTAGTTATATCGGCTATAACAGTATTGTGTAAATTGGAAAATTTTTGTTACGTTTTCAGACTAATCCGCTCAATTATCAATAACCTGCACCTTTAATTTTCATAATAAAGACCCGTAACAATTTCTTAGCAATAAAATCAAAATGAAAATACAGGTTATTTTTATCTTTTTCAAGTCAATCCCACACTCAACAAGAATATCATTGCGACCACTTTATCCTCTCAGACATGCCCTTAACGACGGACTCACCCTTAACTCGGATACTGAAGCGCGGCAGACCGCCGGCAACGAAGTTCAAAGGGTCGTTTCGCGACCGATCGAAACGTTCGGAGGGGATTTCGTCGCCGCAATAGCGGGAACGGCTCGTTTTTGCGATTCCGACGAGCGTAACTACTCGACCCACCCCATGGAAGCTCAACGGACATGAGGCGTTCTGCGAATTGCGTAGCCGCGCGTGCTCGCGTGACTCCGCCGCATTTACGCATCGGCTGCGCAACCCTGTCATTTTTTTCTTCCACGGATTCCGTGGCGCCGCGTCGGAGCCGGGAACCTTTCCCTCCGAAGCCCGCACCAAGTTGTGTGCGGGGTCTAACCACCGGCTTATGATTTCCCATAAATGCCACTCTTCCCGCCGCACCCCGCGTGCCGTCGATTCTTCCGGTTTTCTCACTCGCACTTCGCCCTAGCCCCCTCGCTCCATCCACGCACCACTTTCGCAGATAAAATCGCGCGACGTTTTTCCTGTAGCCACGCACAGGATAATTACACGGCTAAATGCGGGGTTCATCGTTGATTTCGCCTTGGCCGAACGTCGGGCTCAAACGCGAGCGTAAACGCGCGAAAAATGTGTTTGCGAGTCGTCGCGGAAATTATTGCACGACGGGGCATCGCGGCGCCGAATATATAAAATTCCGCATACACGTATATCGCAACGTGGTAACTACCGCACGATAAACTCTGCACGTTACGTCTTCATTCGAAAGTGCGGTGTAAAAAAAAAGGTAATACGTGTCAAGTCTTCGAAATTATTTAAAACGGCTGTGTATATATAAAAGTCAGTGAGAAAACTAAAAATACTGTTTTTACAATTTGGCTTGAGATTTTCCAATCGTAAATATTCATAGATAGTTGACTAGCAAAGAGTGCCGCTAATATTAAGCTAAACATTTTTTTTAACGTAAAGACATGGCGATTTTGTTAATGTCTATTGAAAATTCTTGGTGCCACAAAATTTATACCGAACACATTTAAAAAGTAATATATAACAAATATAAGAAATGCATTAATTCTTTATTTATTCAGTTCCCGAATCGATATTTTGACCCTCTGTTGAACCTTTAATTCTGTTATATAGTAAGACCTAAGGCAGTAAAAGAGATCGAACTGCAAGTACAAAATTGATTCCTACTTTAAAACTGATAGTGCCGGAAATTTCTACTTTAGCCAATTTAGCTTTAAAGTAGGTCCTTTTAAGCAGGAGCTAAAGTACATTTATAGAATTAAATATTCAAGGAAAGAGTAAAAAAATATAATGTCACCAAAGTAGGTTATTGCTGGTCTATGTGGGTGTATAAATCAGCTAAGTAGGTGCAATTTATCCTTAAAAATATCAAAATAGTACCAAAATTTCGACTCAAGTTGTGAGAATTAATTTTGACACATTACCGAAAGATGCAAAATAAGAAAAGAAGTTTTAATTTGAGATATTTACTTAGTGATTTACTCCGGTATCTATCTCGTGCTTTCACAAGCGCTGCGTAAGACCGAATATAGAAATGTTGAAAACAAAAATGCTTTACTTAATTTATTTGTATATCTTAATCAGTCGAGAATGTCGGCTATATTTCATTTCTGCATAAAAAGAGCCATCCCGAAACTCGAATGGTTAATTACCACGTTTGGACGCCTCAGCAGAGCATTAAAGCATCACGTAAAAAGCAACACGAGGTTCTTCAGTTCAGTAATTAACTGTGCAGCGGTACAAATATAGTCGTGAGGATAAAACAAACGTAACGTGAATAAAATATCGCGTGTTGCAGATTTATACGATTGTACAAAAATATAACATTTAAAAAATTCGATAAATTAAGTGTGATGCGCGATTTACACGAAAAATTTACACAAAGTTTCTGTCGTGCAAAAATACGTGATACTCATAAACCAGTTACGTATAAATAGATCGAGAAATCGTTACGGCATAACCCAAGCCCATTTTTACGCAATTCGGCTTTCCGTATCACTCGCGTAATGCGAGTTGCTGACTTCTTCTTTCTACTCTTGATTTCGAATTCGCGTTACGCGAATGCGACGTGATCCTTTTCCTTTGTCATGTTATACGGTTGAGAGGACGCGCGCTATCAGTGTCGCAAACGTGCATGCCGGGCGTATCAAAAGGACTTTGTGAAACAAATCTGATGCAATTGAACTTCGAACTACGCATAGTCGAAAGGTATTCTACGCGTGAAAAAAACCTCGAAATCGATCGTGTGACACATTTGAAAACGAACTTGCACAAATGTATCTGCTGGCAATCAGTAAAAAAAAAAACAATCTAAAAATTATGCAATCATGAATATGGGATAGGGATGTGTTTTAAATTTTTACACCATTTTATCAAAAAATAGTTATTGAAAGACTTATTTTACAAAGTGTAAAATCGCGTGACAAATACCTGAAGTATGTGTTACACAGATTAAAAAATATTTTTATTAGCTATTCCATTTGCTCTAAATGCATTTGCATGATTCTAATTTCATGTTGAACGCGATCGAATTTGCTTTCCGAAAATAATTAAAACTTCCATATTTACAAAATACAAATGCATCGGTGTACAATGCAAATGCGCGCCTAAAGGCGAAATGGTGACCGTTGTAACAGTCTATCGAACTATAGTTTATTGAAGTCAATCGAAAAACACAAACGTTTTTGTCAGCGATCCGATAAATTGGACGGTCAGAATAAATCGTCGAGTTATCCGACTAGAGATAGGACTCGTCAACACTCGCAGCAAACCTTGATGAACTGTTTGCAAGCAGAGATATTCTGATATTACATAAGACGTTTCTGCTTTCGTGTAATAAAAATTGAACAAATCTGAACGAATTCTTTCCATCGCGATCCCTTTTATCTCTCTTGTGCGATTCCTTTGTGCGATCTCTCGAGTAATAATATTTCCCACAAGTCCTGCGCAGGTTGACGCTCAAAGTCATCAGGGTGTAATATAATAAAATACGTACGTAAAGCTTCTTTATTAAAGCACCATAGCACATTTTAACGCGACACACCGTTATGACGTTATCGAAAAAGCTACTGTGTCAAATATGGCCAAGGTGGTACCGCGAATAATGGCGCTTAATACGGTGCCACGTGAAAGAAGGCTCTAAAAAAGAATTTCACAGGCAGTTAAAGGGCTAATATCGCGCGTATGTAGCCGCTTTTACTTAAGAGCCTCCGTGGCCGTAAAAATACCTACCGAAATTCGCTTTCACGGTACGGAACGACGGCGGACACGCACCGGCTATTCTTTTGAATTCAGACGATCCGCCGTTCAACGTTTACATCGTATCTGCAGGGTAGGCTGCATGCAATGCTCGTAAAAACTGTCTGGACGAGGTCTGCGCGCTCGTGAATCGTGGAAAAAACGAAAGGGACGAATACGGTACGTCCAAACAAGTCCGGGGGCCCCTCCTCGTGCCCTCCGCGATCTCGTCCGCCACGTCGCTGCCATCTTTGACAATCACCGCCCGGGTCCCGTGCATGTGCAGCTTCGCAAATTTGCTCTAGCGAGTATCTCGGCCGCTGCACACGCTGGAAGTCGCGCAAACAGACGAGCAAACAACGGAGACGTGTGCCCTCCGCGAGAAAAAGAACATGGAAACGCTATTTTCAAGTAGACACACGTAGGAGGTGTCCCCGCGCGTCCTCCCGATGTTTATTCCGCTCGTTGCATCTCCTAATTGCCCTTAACCGTTATAGAAATTCAACCATCATCGGGAGAGATTGTTTAATTGAGCGGATGTAGGGTGATTTGACGGTAATTGCGAAATTATTGTTATTATATTTTTAATGACGCGGTGCTCACGCAGCAGGCTATAATATTCCTTAGATGGGATTCGAGAAATACCCTTCGTGCACAAAGATATTATTAGAGGACGAGCTAAAGTAAATGTATGTTGCGACAATCTATTATTGCGATATCAATGAGAGTCTATGGTCCCGAAATCCGACAGCGACATACGACGTATTGTATAAAACAGGCCTAACAGTAAACGATACTACGACACAATTTTAAGTTTTGTAAAAAACTAGCACGCATAGTGCAAATAAGCTGAGGCGTGATATTCTACGTTAAAAAAATAAAATGAATACGCAGCATAAATAATATAGTAGCGATATACAATAAAACTTGAATTTTTAATGCAAAAGAATTTGATTCGTAAAATTGCCACGAATGTGCAGATTGTCCCTGCATGTATTGGAAATGCACCAACTTTTCGATTTACAAATTATACCATTTGTTCTTTCATTTCCACGTGTTTACTGTATTTTCTATTTGGATAACGAAACGTAACACGTGTACTTGCGCAACGGTCCTGACTTTTGATTGCAGGTATCACGTTTTTCCGTGTAATTAAGCATGATTTCGCGAGGAAAATTACGCGCTATCTAAAAACGTGACATAATCGGAAGGCAAAAAAATTGGGCAGACATCCTGGGAGATACGGTATGCGGACGACGCGGGGATGTGGTAATCCGCCGCGGTATTTCGGCAAGCGGGAAGCGGAAGTTACATTCCCACTGTCGGGAACGTTTCCTCTTTTTGCCCTTATCGGTAGTAATAATCCGCGGAGAAGCTGCGACAATCGGAGTTGAAGGTATCCGTAACCCATAACCACCCTTATCCGCGGGTTTGCGGTGGCGTTGACGACGACCGGGAGCGGTGCGGTTCACGGCGGAGGGGGGGAAAAAAAGGAGGAAAGGGGGGAAACAAGTTTTCCGCCCCTTTCCAGCGCATACCACCGGGCATTACCGCGACACGAACCGGCACAAAGTATTTCCATTACGCGGCGATGTATTTTACCGGTGCATACTTCGTACGACGATTTTGCTCCATTTGAATTGTAAACCACGATTTTCTTTTCCCCTTCCCCGTGAGTTATGCCGGTCGTTCTTCATTTTTGCGAAATGGAACGCCGTTCGAAATGTCTTGCGTTCTCGGCTGGCCTCGACGAATATTAGTTGAACGTTATTATTGCACTCGTAACGCGTCCACGCTGCACCGATCTCGAGTTTATTTAACGGCCGTAGTTCGAAAGGGCCGTTGGGATCCCGTGGAAGAAAAGAAATAATATTCGCCCTCCTCGACGTTGACGGAGGAAACCCCGCGGCCTTTGTGCTCGCGAAAGAAACTGATCGTCTTGGATCCATGCATATAACTCTCTTGAGTCGCTAAACGCGTTTCCGATGGGCCGTCATGCGGCGAAACTTTGTTAAACTAAGGCGGTGAATGGCTAATCGTGATTTAATTACTTACTTACTTACATAATTGCATCGCGCGTAATAACGTTTACCTATAATAGGATAATGTTCTTGCTCACGCAGCCGCAAATTTTGTTCACAATAGTTGCCCCATCAAACGCAAAGTTTCTATATAGCACAGTTACAAGTTTCTCATTAATAATCTCTGCGCCTATAATTACCAACGGTTAACTCGATGCTCATTAAATTAACAATCAGTATTAAAATACGTTTACAGCGGATCAATTTATGCTATTTCGAAAACGAGTTAAATTAATGAGAGATGAGTAGGTACACCCGCGGAAAAAATTTCCGGATCAAATGCTATTACACTTCAATATATCATAAAGTAGAATCGATATAGCGCAAATCATATTTTTTATAGAGAAAGGAATATTTTAATCTTAAGTGAAAAATTCTAAAATCTAGAATAAAATGATAGTATGTATCGTCTTTTGTCGAATATCGTGCCAAGATAAAGGGAACATTTATTATAAACGCAAGAATATATCAACTTACATTTATATAAGTTACTCTTGTCTCGATATAATAAGTCAATCTTTTTTAATTCGACAGAGGGGAACAAGAATTATTGATTTTAATTTGATATTGTCTTACTTTTATACTAAATGAGGTTGCGAGAAATATAAATGCGTCCAGAATATTTTTGTCTCGGTAACAGAAATCCTTTCTGAGGGTGCATATTAGAAAATTCGAAATAGTGTACGTTGATTACGAAGAAGAGCGCTTATCGTTGAAGCCGTTTCGAACCGCGAGAGCAAATCTTTTCAATATTTCGGATGTCCCACCAGTCTTCCAGCTGGAAGATTTTATTTCGTAATATAAAATAATTTATGGCTTAATTTTCTAAAGTAAATGTACCGCATAATACTTTTTAAACGATGATCGATGGCGCCGTAAACGCATCCCGTTTTGAAAAACGATGGCTCTAATTACCTAAGGTACCATTAACTCGACATTAGATTCATTTTCATTAATGTCCCGCGGCATGAAGATAACGTTTCAGAATAGAGAGTCGTTAAGCGCTTCTTCTAGAAATTCATAAAGTTCTCTCACGCGCGGCGCGCGCGCCGCATACTCGGCCGCGTAAGCCGGCCGCGGGTATACAAGGCATGCATTTTCCATTATTATCTCGACGTTTTATGACGTCCCTTACGTGGCTGATTAGCTGTCACGCTCGTGCATTATAAATATACCGATCTACATCTGATCTATGAATAATGCGGGCGGTTTAAGCCGATATACCGGGTCCGGTCGCATAAGTCGCCGCGCTACAACCGGAAAGGTAAAAAAATATTCTCCCGACCGCGCCGCCGCGACGGAAGTTGCATTTCTTCGAGGATTTATCATGGGACTGACGTAACGTTGGAAACGATATATACAGTATTAATATAAAAAGAATCCCCTTTCAACAATACGGATTGCGAGATTGCGCACGAGTCGCCGAGAAAATATCCTCGAGATCTATGTGCATAAAATTTTAAGAGGATATTGTCGTCCAATTTGCATAATGCTGAGATTCTCGTATCGATCATCGTGTCACTCCAGTTACCATCCGTCTAGCCGAGGAAGTTGATCGTGCTTTGCCCCGCTGAATACGCCGCTCTTCCTGACGAGCATCGTTGAAAGCAAATTTTTCTAGTGTTATAACAAATTTTTCTAGTGTTATAACAAATAATATCGTTCTCATTATTCGTTTAAAAGTTCAGATTTTCGATAATAGCTTCATATTAAGGTTACAAGTATTCAACGTAGGCGTACGTTCTAAATAAGTATAGCTCTTGGTAAGCTGTATCAACGAAATGATCCGCTCGCAACAAAAGGAAAAAACGATTAAGCCAATGCGGCGGAGCCGCATTAAGAAAGAAACAAAAGCAAAGCAACGCCGTTCGTATTTCAGTCGAAGCATTAATGCATCATTAGTGCACTTTCGCGGACGGAAATAAACATTATCACGACTCATTGCCAAGTAGTTGCATGTGTCGCGGGGGGGAGAGCGTGGCGCGCCTTATCCGCTTTCCTCGAACGCACGCGAGCTTCCGCTTCCTTCGTTACCGTGTAATAATTATTATCTATTGCCCGAACGTTTTTATCCGTCACATACAACGCGGTTGCATTAGCTTTATCGGTTTGAGCGCCGTCGCCACCGCCGCCCGCTGGCTTTTCGCAAAACGCGACCGCGATTCCGGAGAAATGCGATGCGGTGCAACGCGTTACGGCAGAAATGGCCAAGTAACGAGGTCCGATGCGACCCAGATGAAATTTACGAAAAAGATTACGGGGCACGTCTCTTGTACCCCCCCCCCCTCTCTCTCTCTCTCTCTCTCTCTCTCTTTCTCTCTCTTTCTCTCTCTCTGAAACTCTTACTTTAATTTCTCACGAAAAGAAGACAAATTGCAGCCGGTCTTAATGCACACAACGACCGTAATCTAGCGACACACAAACGTTTCCACCGCACTTTTCTGCGCCCGCCTCGTCGTAAAGTGCATTTTCCTCAACGTCTGGTGTTAGTCTTTATGAGCCGCGTGCAGTGCGAGTTCGTGCGCGCGGAAGCTAACCAGGTTTCCTACGAATTTCGCAGATGTTAAATTAACGCGACGAGTAGATTAACTGCAAATATAATTTGCGAGGGTCTTCCCGTCGAACGCTCCTGTAAATATTCACGTACGTAACGCGCGCGCCGGCGTGCTCCTTATTTAAATAGGTAGACCAGAGATTTATTCGTTTCACCGCCGAGCATTCGTTTCGAGCTTATTCTATTATTTTTCACAGCGCGCAATGGATGTGCAGCTTTCTTTCTTACAGATAGCACAGCAATATCTTAAATATATTATTTCCCTTCGAAACTGCGCATTGGAATGGTACGCAGGTGGCCGATCTTTCGTAAGCAGGAGATAATTACGTGACGGATATATTGAGAAAAAAGATAAATAGCTTTTGTTATCTCTTATCATCTCTTCTCGTAGCCTTTGATTTGCGCTACTTATCTCGATAATTTTTCATATTTATTCATTATAACGTCGATCAACTCCAACGCTCGCATACCATTCAGCATTCTCGATGTCATTGTCAGTCAGTCGACGACAGAACGCGTCTAGGAATGGAAGTAGAACCGCTTGCATTCGAGCAAGCGCGGCTCCCATTGTGCTCGCGATGGCAATGTCACGGCGCCGCTCGCCGCATCGATTTCTTTTGCCCCGGTGCCTGATACAATTACCGAAGCTATTAATCGGGCTGCGTGCGGCGTCATTTGGCACTCGACAGGTCAAAAACCGCGAGACGAGTGCCACCGAACAGATGCCCCGCGGGGGACGCCATTAGTTATACACGAACGAACACCGGCTATGCGCACTAGAGAGAGTCAGAGAGTCAGAGACGCGTGCAACCCCCCCGAGAGACCGGCGACACGGAGATGGTCCCGAAAGGGTGTTCAACCCTCCCAGGCCAAGGACGAGTTTCGTAAGGGTATCTCGGTTGGCCGCATGCCCGGAAAGTTGAAAACGGAACGAGGAGGACCTCGGTGTAAACGACGTCGGTGTTTCCGACCGTATCAACGATCGCGCATCCGCTAGACGCGGCAGCCGTCTAAGAACCCCTTTTATACCAACGGCGAAACCGAGGGACGAACTTCCGTGCGACTCGCAGACACGAAATTTAAATAATAATTAGGATCTGCGGCGCTTCTTCCGCGACCCGGCGCCGAGATAGCTTCGGATTCGTGACGAGCGGAAGTTCTAATCGTTTAACCAAGTCAAACACGAGGCGGGATTCGATTAAATCGGAAGAGAGAATGGATTCTCGCTTAAAGGCGCCCGTTGTTTCATCGACAATTTTCGCTCGGCGATTTAACGGGGCCGGAGGAACTCCGGAAGTGATTCCGAACTCCCCGTTTCTTCAAATTGGCAGTTGCATGCGACCGCGAGTGGGACGGTTTTGTTCGTCTTTTGCGTCGCACTTAAAATAAACGATTTTTTACCCCGACCGCAGGACAGTACGTTGCTCGCACGGTCCAACTGTTTTCCATTCGTCTGCCCCGTCGCTCTTTTCTCGTTGTTCGTATATTCCGTTGGACAAATTTTCCATAGATCGTGCCACAGAGGTGCAATGAAAATTTCATTCGCTTGTCGGCAATTTTCATTTAATTCCCGGACACCTCTCGACCGTGCTTGGTGCAACTGTATACCGTTCTTTGAGTATCCGCCAAATATGTATTTTCGTCGCGTATTATTGAACCTGGAGTTATTCTGTCTGGCATTATACTTGAAATAATTTGAAACGTCTGGGAGAGGTTTGCGATTATTTAACGGAAACGCTAATTGTAACGTAGACGGTTGAACGTTAACCTCAGGCTACTTAATTATTTTTAATTAATATGCATAATTGCTCCCGTAATTTCTGTCGTCAAGGTCTGTACGTGCATATATATTTTACATATTACAATATATTGATTGTTACCGTCTTTTCGCGACTTGTACTGACAATAATCAAATGCTCAACATCTTGAATTTAATTTCGAGCTTAATAAAAGGTGGATTTATAAATGTACAAGTATTAAAGTTACATGCAGACTCCAGAATTAACTAGCCACGACACTTTCAATAACTATATTTTATACATTCGTCGACTCGGTAATTGTGAAAATTCCGTTGAATCTGACGATAATTCGACTTGCCGTAACGTTTTATCAGCTGCCAGCTACGAACTGTAATGCGCGCAACAAAAGCACGAGAAACAGATCGTGTTAAAGGTTCGACGAAGGCATTAGAACTCTTTCCCTCCAAATGAAATCTGACATTTTATGGAGTGTAGGGGCAAACGAACATTTATGAAATTTTAAGTAGCTGTTGCCGCAACACGGAATGGGGCGAATAAGAAGGGGGAAACTTCCGATGTTGCGTTATCCACAAATCATGAACGGCTATAGTTTGTAGCTATAGGTCACCGGCATGTTCGTAGTCAATACTAGACCTTTGTTACACAATGCGCAGCTCGTATTTTTCGTAGTCATTAAGTTTCCGTCCCTTTTGCTACGATGCAAAATAAAATTTATGTCGCTAAATGACTCGAATGCATTTAGTTATGCGATGCATTATTTCACCACTACTAGCAATCATTAAATAATTGTCGAGTTTGACTTTATATCCGGTTAAGTTTTTGTTTTATATCATATAAATAATTGTTATTCGTTTACTTGCTGTGTAATCAACATTAATTTGATGAAATGCAAAGAAATGGAAAACTAATTGCCAAACTTAAATAAAAATAATATTAATATGATATTTTGTATTCTAAATTGTAATCGCACGACAAATTTGAGGTTTAATTGATATTTCTCTGATCGTAGATATTATTCAATATGCAACACTTCCGGGAAGGTGCTTTGAGTAGAAAGTTATATGTCACGTTATTGATTAATAAATGTCAGGATGAAACTAGAACTTCTAGTAGGGTCGGATCGAAGCAGCAAAGTTACAATGGTACCTGTACAGCTAAAAAATACAAATTTACATTAAAAGAATTACATCTCCTAATGTATATACGATTTTATTTTATCTCTTTATTATTTTAAATGTAAAAATGGGAATAAAAGAATTAAATTTTCTAATGTATATACTATCAATTTTATTTTATCTTTTTATTATTTTGAATGTAAAAATAGCAATAAAAGTGTTAAATTATGAAAGCGTACTTTTGTTAACTCGCGAAATTTATGATACTGGGCAGTTTATATATTACACATCAAATAACAATTATTGAAATAATAAAAGAAATATAATTTTTGTATCATTTATATGCCATGTTACAACAGTGGATCTAATAATCAGTCCCTTTCAGAATCCTATTCAGGTTTCTACGTAAATACCTTTGATTGCTCGACAGACATTTACACACGTTCAATGCTCCTTCACCCTCGATCTCCCAAGGTTCCCTACTTTCATTATCGCGAATTATCAAGCTTTCGAAGAAAAGTGTATGTCTAATATAAAGAGTTTTACCTTGTGACAGTTATATTTACTAAGAAAGACAAAAATACAATTTCTTCATAAAATAATTTTGCATAAATGTCATCCTAACGAAAAGATGTTATCAAGAGACACAACAAGTAAAATTACACTTCCCAGTAACATTAATAATTGTAGAAAATTGATTATAGAATTAGTGGTTTCTTTTTACGAGTCAACAGTTTTGATATAGGGAGTTTATATAGATTATTGACAATGTGTTCGCTAGCGGATGCTGTGTTACCCAACAGCACTCCGAAAGAACCGGTTCACTTCTGACCCTCTTCGATCTAACGAATCTCATATTTCACTGTTAAGCACGGCACTTTGTGGCCAATTAACTTCGATATTGCGAGCAAAAAAATCAGATCAGCGTCGCAACGATTCAAGTGAAGTATATCGACTGCGAGACGTTGTTACGTATCGCAAGAAGAATGCGTTTCAAGTATATCTCGCTAACTGAAACGATATATCCACATCTTACAGACCGATTTTGCAGTCAATTAAACATAATTTATGAAACGAAATCATATTGATTGTATTTTTAAATCTACTGATGTCTGTGCAATTAAAAACATAATTTGTATTATATTCTTTGCAAACGCACACACATATTCGCATTTGTAAATAAAAATACCGTGAATGACTTTAATATCGGTCAATAATAGATTGGGCATTGGATATCACTTATATTTCCTGCAATTTCGAGCTATTTATGAGACAGGCACCTTTCATTGATGTTGATCGGTGCGGTTTTAATAGATGATTAAGCGTTCTTGATATTCTAGACGCGTGGAAGTTCAGCGAAATGCACACGAAATAGTTCAAAGGTCGCGAGAACGTCGACCTTTAACATTCCTGGTCGGCTCGCCATCAGCGGAATCGAACGGTGGCTACCTCGAGCGAGGGTCAAAAGCGAAGGCGATGGAAACGGAGAGCTAAGGAAATGTAATTAAATGTATATCTACGGTAGCCCGGCGTACTTTGATAAAATATATATCCCTCGGATACACATGTAAAGTTAATTTGACTAGGATAATATATGCATTTTCAAGATCTTCGCGTAACATTCTTTTGCCTCGCTCTTTAAAGAGAAAAGCTTCCACAAGCACTGTTTATCTGCCTCCTCTTCATTCGGACGAAATAATAAGGAATTTTAATAAAAATGATTCCCTTAAAGCTCATCTTAATTAAAAAGCGCTCGTTTAATATATCTTCCCTTCGAATCTTCTCTTAACCTTAGAGTCTTCCGAACTTTTGCGTCCTTCGTCTTTTGTGATTATGTTTCTGGTGACAGATATTTGAATGCACGCAATTAATTTCACGGTGATTTCGTATTACGCAAACACGTTATACGGCAGCTATAGGATATTTCAGTTGTCAACGGCCGAGGTTTGGTCGGTTAGCCCATATATACGTCGAATACATTTATGATGATAACGATATCAGTGTTAAATGAGAAATCCTTTGGAGCATTGTATAATCGAATAGCCTTTGGGGCAAGCAACGCTAGATTGATCCATTTTATATGTATTAATATTGTCAACGTATCAATATTGTTAATTGGCAACATGTTAGTATAAACTTTGCCGCTGATTTACCGTGATCAACTGAGTATCGAGATTTGATTATGTGGATATTGGTAAGCTTATTGCGAAATGCATTCTGGTGCAAGCACCGCCATGTCGATATCGCATTCGAGCATCATATTTGTGCCCAATATTTTTACGAATTATATTTGCCTTTAATATAATATTTAATATTTCACAACCGCAACTCTGAGTGCGTTACATTATGTCTTACCTATATTGCATTATCAAACATTAAACAATCCCTGCAATTTGATTATTCGGTATTCAATGTAGAATACAAAGCGTAAAATAATAAGAAAAATATGGAAAAGAACCATTAGAAACTAATTTCGTACAATTTGGTTATGTCACGTATTAGCTTCGTTATTACTTTGTAATAACGAAACCAATTAGTGTAACATGACACAATTTAAATAAATCGAAGCTGTAAAATACGATTCTGTAAAACTGTCCGAAACATGATTGTACGATGTATGATAATCCGCATATTAAAATATTAATTGGTTTATCCGCGCGAAATTAGCTACGCTTGTGTTATGCGTCAAATAGCGTCTGTTTGCAGTCTTCTTCCGTGAATACCGAATGCAAATTGCATTTGGTCTCACGTCACAGCCAAACACATCCGAATTACTCTGCAAATCTTTGCACGTGCTCGGCAACGGAACTTCGGGCGACAACGACATTCCGTTGGAGCGTGCATCGGAAGCCATAATCTTGTCGGTCGAAAGGACCTTTCTTTGTGCCCGGAAGTAAGACAATTCTATTGAAAGGCGCTGTTAACTTTTTAATAAAGAGTCATTCTCCAATATTGTCATTAAAATACAGTCAGATTATTCGCGTTCGAATTAATGGATTCATTTTTAATATTTAAATTATTATAGAGCTTTGTTTTACACTTTTGAATTTTAAATTGAAAAGGTAAGGACGCGTGGCAAAAAGAAAGAGTGGTTAAGAACCATTATTTTACGTGTTCTACGACTTGAAACTTCGCGGATACCAGTCGTCATCCCGCCGGACAAGTCCGTGGCGTGTCCGCATCCACGTGCGGCTTCTGAATATTTTATACTCGTAATATCTCCGCGGGGCAGGCGAGGGAAGGTCCTCTTCGATGGCAATATCGGTGGTACGGAGGAGGACAGGGAGAGCGGAGTGCGCCGTGCGCGAGGGGTGTCTTGGATGCACGCTGTGGATGGGAAAGAGCAAGAGAGAGAGAGAGGGAGGGGGGGGGTGAGAAAGAGAGAGCTAGGATGCTCCTTGCAATAAGGGTGAGAACGAGCATGTGCCGTCGCCCCATAAGTACCTGGAATATATATTGTCGCGATGCTACACTGCGAAACACCGGTAGCTCACGCGGCGAACCGAGATAGATAGATAGATAGACGAGGAGACGGTGGTGGCTGGCGAACTAAAGCGCGCGAGAAGAAAACAAGGAGAGAGGGAGAGGGGGGAGAGGGAGAGAGAGACGCACTTGCTCTCCAAGCAATTGCGCTCTACGTGCCGTCGCTGGAAATGAAAAAGGTACGCGATGGAAGGGGAGGGGGGAAGGGGATGCACTCGATATTGTTTCTACTGCTTTTACGTTCCTTCCTCTTTTTTTCCTCTCTCTCTCTCTCTCTGTCCGCTACCTTGGCCTCTTTACGTTCGCCGTCTCCGCCTCTCTCCTTCGTACGCCCTTCTCCGTCTCATTCGTCCTGCCTACGTTATCTAGCGTACGATCCTACCGTCGGTCGCTTATAAGGTGGCCCGCCACTTTATTGCATCTGTGATCTTTTCTTTTATTACGTCCCGCACGCAGCGGAGAGACAGAACGGCAACTCCGGTCTTTATGGACGCAATTACGGTGCATCCGGAGAGCGTGCGAGCGCTCGCGAACACAATCGACGAGCCGGACGTGAAGCGTTCTTCTCAATGGTGCCGTACAGTTCAAAAGAGAAGGCAGTAAGTCTCGGTCGATCGCCCGGAAATTCCGCGGGCGATCGCGGATCTAAGAAGGAAATTTAGAGTCTGTTTTTGCGCAAGGATCATAAAAGCTTCGAAATTGACTTATATATTCTCGGCGTTCGCGCGAGCGCAATCCTTTCGTTAGACGTGCAATACGGCGACTATTACACGTCGAATACGCATTTCGAGGATTAGTATGTATTGTTTCGAGGAGAGCTTCGTTCCGCTGGGAAAAAAAGGTGTAACTTATTAAAAAAGCACAGGACAGCGTCCTACCGTGCTAAAAGCAAACCTCCAATATTTTTGCCGCATGTGAAAAAGTTTCAATGGTATTAGCGAAGAGAGACCGGGCACGCGCTCCGCAAACGATGTTTTCCCAAACAAAATTTTGTTTAAGCAAAATGCACCTGAGCACACGACTGTGATGTCACATTACCGTAAAAGTGAATATATCCGAGAACGTCTCCGTAAGCAATAAAATGTTACGATAGTAACAAAATGCCAGAAAGCAATTGCGTAACTTGGAGACAAAGCGCGCGTGCGGGGAGTCAAAAGTTTTTGGGCGATTTAAATGCGAGAGCGAGAGCGGGAGCGAAGTGAGACACGTCGACGAAGATGAGGGAAAAGTTTAGCATAAATAAATTACTCGGAATAACAATATCAGAGATACGAAGATCGGCGGGCGCGTACGCGCAATCAACTTAGTCCCTCCGTCGGCCACTTTCGCGTTGTTTGTCTCAACGTTAATTAGACGCAGCTTTCTTTCATTATAACTTCGGAGCGACTCTCGGCGATGTCAGAGAAGTACGCCAAATTCCTCGAATCACCCTTTAATAACATTCCACCCCTTTCTTACGACAATCATCCCCGGGAATCCGGGGAACCATTCTTCAAAGTTGCCTTTGAAGTTAACGTCCGCCAGGACCAGGAGGGGGTCCTCGGTCGGGGAAGGGGCATCAAAGAGATCGCGATCGCTGACAGGTGCGGGATAAATTGGCCCGCCACGATAATAAGAGGTGCCTCGTCCTGCGTGCCTAGGAGGCAAGCCGATACCAAGGATACCAGATACTCGTACGACGCCGATGTCATAAATTTCGCGTGAAACAACGTGCAATTTCGACACCTCATAAATCGCGGCCGAACGGCCATCGCCGGTCCCGCCGCTTTTCGAGCCGCGAGTTCGCCACCAGACGTGTGCAGTAGGTGGTAGGTTGCAGCGTGCGGTTGAATTTCAGTTGACGCTCCCCGAACCGCTATCTCGCCCGACATAGCAAATAACACGCGATGTCCGACGCGTGCCAATGAGAGTAACGCCATTTACGGGACAAAGAATCGCTGCGCGCCGAAGAACTACAAATACGGACGGCCTGGGGAATTGCTTTCTCCCGGTTACTTTCGCAGAAAGCTTTCGAAATTCCGTTCTATCGCCGCGCCCGCCGCGGCTACGTTTCAGCCATATCAATTTATACACGCTGGTATTCGTTTACCGGAAACATTTCACGCTAAGCTAATCCGAGTCTGCTTACCGGCGGAAGCGGAGAAAGAAATACCTATCAAGTAGAAACGGAACAATGAAAATTGCTTACGAGCTTCCGTCTGCCCCGATATCCCGGTGTAATCCGGGAATGATAGCGCCAAAGTTTCGGCTACAAATTTTGCAACGCTCGGCCGCTCAGTTCGCTCCAATCTCCGCGTTGTACGCCCGTGTTGTAAATAATTTCATATTTTAATTATTGGAATGCTATTATCAATTTTGCTTGCGTATCAAAACCAATTTACACAAGTGGAGAACGATGTTAAATCATTCGCAAAGGGAATTTAGTTAATTTCGTTTCGAGTATCGACCGGCATAAATCACATCGTATTCGGAAGGACGCCTATGATCAGCCGTTGAAATTTAATAAACCAGACGCAAGTAGTTGTGTCAACGCGTAAATATTGAAAATGTTACCGTCAGCTCGCGCGTATGTTCGTGCAAGCGCGCCGATTAGTATAATCTAGCGCGAAATCTTAGCGTGCGCGGCGTTTATCTTCGCGCGAATAACGCGAAGAGCTGTCGAGGACTGCCGTGACAGGCGCGATTTCTGACACGTAATGATGAATGGAGAACGACGTCGCGTCGCCGTGACGCTCTTTCGACCGATTAAACATAGCCCGACGAGCAGCGATATTTATACAGGGGCGTCGCGACAAAATCGAAATGCGTTTCGCATAACGAACAGTACGTCGCGCTGGCGCGTGTTCGAGAGTGGCTGTCACGCGAGGTGACGATCCTTTCACCACCAATGCCGTCGGGCGGGTGGCAGATTTTTAATTAAAAAACAAACTTTATCATTGGTGCACACCGCCGCCGGCCTGGGCATAATTTACACGACGAAATAGACGAGCCGCCATGTTAACGACGCACGGTAGCGGCGGCGGCGGCGGCAGCGGCGGCGACGGCGGCGCAATGATGAATCCTCACCCTCTCGAAATTTTAATTAAAACTAATATTCACTAACGAATTTACCAGTCGATAGCCGTTGCCTGTATCGAGTACTTTCATGGATGATCGATTTAACTCCATTTGCTAAATTGGATTGAGAATTGCGCGATTTGCAGCATGTCGACAGCGGATATCGATGCCGGCGAATTATAAGTAAAATTGTAATGCGCCAAATTATTTATAATCAGCGTTAACAACGATATGTCTCGTGTTTCGCGCGGTGCTCGTTTTCTCCAAGCTGAAAAATTGCGTCAGACACAGAGTGCAGTAATGACGGATGAATAATGTCCGAGTTCGGAACGGAATTGTAATTGCGTGTCTTTCAATTTGTTACAACAATTATTTCTCCTCGCCGTAAACGGATCATCTCGAAACAAATGTGAATAAAAGTATACTTCATCTCGATCAATTGTCTCATTTTTTCTCGCGTCTTTCCCATTTTGTGTAATTTTTTATCTCCCTTTTATCTTTTCTCGTAAAGAGAATTTCCAAATTTACTTTCTCGGCCTCACCAAGTTCAGGGTTAAGCTAGCTATTTCCCGCAATGCAAATACAATGGCAATTAATTCAACGCCGTGTTCCCGCATCTGCGCGCCGTCGTCGAAATTCTTTACGGTGAGTATTGCGCGTAACAGCGGCAGGGAGATGGTTTCACGTCGCCGTGCGGTGGGGAACCCTCGATATTCCACCGCGAGACGAGGCCCGTTCACCCCCGCGCGGCAGGGACGCACGCGCGCTCCGTCATTGTGAGAAAAACAATGCAATTGTTTCGGGCTAATGTGGACAGCGGCGGGGCTTGTCCATTAGAATACGCTGCCGTGGGACTCGTTCCGGGGGATCTACGCGGCTATGCCGTCTGCGTACGCGGCTCTCTTCCCTACATTTCGCACCGCTGTTAATCCATTCCCGATCCATTATACCAAAGGCCGAGACACCCCGTGTGTACCTTAGAGACGCGCTAATTTACCCAGCTCCGGTCTCCTCCCCCCCCCCTCCCCACCCCGGCTTTTGTATCGCACTTTCATCTTTCGCCAGACCGGTCCGTGTGACGCGCAGGGGTGGTCGCGGCATTAATTATTTCTGTAATTAGTACCGCGTCCACCCGGGGGATAGGAGAAGTTGGCGCGGCTGGCCGACGCGACGCGATGGTCCACCGACGATCGCGGAATAAATATCGCGCCCGGCGTGATCGCGACGCTGATGAGTTCAGGGAGTCGCGCGCCATCAGGATGCAAATGCGATCGCCTTATTTACAATTCATGCTGAAGGGCCGCGTTATTAAAAAATTGCGACGTCACAGTAGCGCGCATATCGTGCGCGGGAAACGCAGTTCGAAGCGGTGGGATTGATCGAACTGGACCTGACTCTAATCAACTACGCTTATAATGGTATATTCAGGGATACGTATCTCTACCTTTCGTATGGAATAATTCCTGTTTTCAACTTTTCAAATACGCCCCGAAATTTTTAACAGATTCTCGCAAGCCACGCTTACATTTACTCCCTCCAATTTTTATCGTAGTTAGAAAAGACAAAACGCGCGCTTCGCGCGCGCAGTTTGTGGTTGGGCATTGTATAATATGTTTTTAATTTGTATACACGCAAAGAAGTAATTGTACGCAACGTCAATTTAAAATAAAAAGTAATTTATCACTCACTGATACGATTTGCAACAGCAGAGTTGTACATCGTTAACTGTATATGGTATGTTCAACTGTAAAAATACAAATATGTATATGATTATTATAGATTAATTATGTAAAATCAAAAATATTAAATATATTTCATATTTTATATTTTTTAAAATAGGTATTTATTCAAATAATTATATAGAATACTGCAAAATTCATCCATTTAAATACAAACTCACAAAATTTTATGCGTATGGTTTTATCTCTAACACTTATTCGAATCATTTGAATAAATAAAATAAAAACAGAACAGATGCTTTATTTGACACAAGTAGCAAATAACATCAAAATGTAAGACACTTACCTCACCATTTCTCCGCCGTTGCCCGATGCCTTCCAGGCCTGCTCCTCCTCTCAGATTTCCTTGTTGCACTTACACAACACTCGCAAAAATTACCGATCGCGCGAAACGGACACTCCCGTACGCGATGTGAAATACCGCGGAACGCACGAAATATTATTAACGAATATCGCGAGACTTTCTATCATACAAATTACTCAAACCAACAATTTGCATTTTTGATTCGGAAGAATAGGATAATGGATAAATCACTTTTGAATTGACGATATAAAACGCAATGCGAGCATCGGAATCCAAGTGTAATCTTTGGTAAAGAAGTAGTTATTAGTTCGCAACGAAACGATATTTAACAATCTTTGTCATTTAATTTAATCCTCGAAATAAATTATGCGAGTCGCGAAATATCTATGTATACGTTGATAAAGAGCCGTCGCTTCAACACGCAATTAATTTCTCATTACAAGTTGTATAAACTTAATAATTAATCAAAGAACGTTACTTGTTACTGAGGTGTACAAATCAATAGCGTTTTATCCATATATCCATCGCGATCGAGTCTTGGAAACCGATAACACAAAAGTAATACCACGCACGGAGCGACTCTCGCCACTGCTTGCCGGCACGACGTTCGGCGAGCGAGTGAGAACGCGGCGACCTTCAGTACACGATGACACGCAAAAACATCGTACGTCACCGCGCCGAGACAAAAACAACTACGAACGTTGAGAATACGTTATCTTTTTTTGTTCCGTGACTGTTACTACGTTTTGTGTATCATTCTACGGACTTCTATAGTATTGATTAAATTAACTGATTAATTCTGTTCAATCGAGAAGATGTTTCGAAACAAAAATCGTTGTTACTTAAATTCTAATTACTAAGATTAGAGATTTTATCCCAATATAGTTGATGCATGTAAATGTATATTACTAAATTAGAAATCTTCACTGACAGCTACTCGCAGTAGAAAGCCAAGCGAGAAAATCAGCAATTATCGTTGTATCTCATTAGAAGAATAAGAATTTCTTTCATTCTCCCTCACTCAATTAGATATTTAACTTTAACTTGTTTTCCTTTAACTTTTTGTTTAGTCTTCAACTTTCTTTAAGTACATTTTTGCACAATCGTCAAAATTTACATGCAAGCTGAAGCATGACACGAATCTAAAAGAGAAGTGAAGCATATCGCATCTCAAGAAAACCAATCGGCATCGCGGAAAAGAGGTCTCAACTGTTCGATATTAACGATATTCGCGCTGGTAACATCTCTTTTTTAGAAAGGGGTTACATATTTTTGAACACACGGCATTTCTGTAGAATTGCGTGAGAAGAGAAATCAAATGTTTCGAATTTATCATCGTGTTGTCAAATTAATAATTTGAAGCTTATTTTCTTAACTCTTTTCCAAGTTTCATGTTTAATCGCCGCGATGCTCTGATAGATCACCTGGCAATAATTTATGTTATGATGCGGCTTTTGCACCTCCATCCGCCGTCAACGTACACGTTCGGTTCCGAGCCGTTCTCTCCTGTAGTTCATAATCTTCGTGGTTTTAGCCCGTGAAATAATACATCGCGAGCCGCTTTGAACGTACGCCCGATCGATTCTAACGGCGATAAATGATTAAAAACGGATTTGCGTGTACAAACACGCAGAGCACACGTTTTGACACACCCTCTTTTCTGTTTCGTTTCTGCTTATTCTTTTCACGTTACATAAATGTGAAATGATCCTTTCGTATTTTTGGCGAGATGAAACAGGTATCCGCGCGATAATAATAGAGTATCTTAAATAAATGATTTTCACGTCATGGATCATTGTCTCGTGAATATTACGAATTGCTATTATATGCACGCGCTCGAATAGACACCCGCATAAAGTACGTTATCTTCTCTCGTCATCCACGTTAGAAACTTTATACCTCTGTTTTACACAGATCCATTTAAACGATAAATTGAAGAGCGACTCTGTCGCATATATAATAATGCAAATTGAAGGGATTGGCGATCATGTACAGCGATCCACACACACTGCACGCACGCACGCGCACACACACACCTTGACAATAAACTGAAAGATCAGATATTTTGACGAATGACCACCGCCGTCTTTCGTCGCGATAGTTTATCATCCACCGGAAACTTTGGTGGAATGTTTCGATCGGTCCCTTGTGCGAGACCTTGGTGTGTGTGTGTGTGTGTGTACGCGCGTGTGTACGTACCTACGTACGCACGCACGCACACCGACCATCCGTGAAAGCCAAACTGGAAGAACGGGATTGGTACTTATGACCTTAGCGCGACCGAAACTCATTTCATTCACCGATTCGCTCGGGTTCGTTCCTCTCCATGCTCGACCAGACGCATGAGAAATGGGCCGCTGTAACCTGCAATTTTATACCTGGCATTTAATAGAAAGCAAGTGCGCAAGAAACGTACGAGAGGGCTGTAACAGCCGATCGCCGCTCGAACGCTTCCTACGTACATATCGAGATAATTTTCGAGCCGCGATAAACGTACTTCGTTCCTCAAGTGCGTGATGGTGTAGTAATTAAGGAATTATCGTCTCGTTTCGTTCCAGATACCGCGCATTGTAATCTAACGATCAGTCCTGATTGCCGATAATGTGACGATTAAATTTCTCGGATAAACTTTCTTGTGACTATGTAACAACGCAGGAATTTTTAGAGAGATTATTATTTCATCCTATCTTAATACATTTTTGAAATATTTAAATGGAATCAATTTCTATATTTTATTTTCCACCAGGAGTTAAAGAAAGAGGGAATATATAAATTCCTTTCAATTTTAATGCAAATATTATGTATATTCCGATATTATTGAACCGTAGGAACGAGTAGCTGCAAGTTATGTATGGACGATACATTAAAATGGATGTATTGTAGTTAATTATTTATATATTATTTATATTGGCATTAATTTATAACTAAAAATGAGCATATACGCACACAGAAGTAGACATACTGCGTGTAATTAGTTAATATTGAATTAACGAGGCTGTTATACGTGTCTCACGTCAAGTAATGTAATTCCAATCGTAGGCGATTAAAAATCGCGTCCGAAAAACACGAAGCGAACGTGGTATTCATTTGTACAAGTCTATACATTATGATGCAGGCGATGTTCTCAGTCAACATTGTCGCGATAATCGGATGCGGATCGTGCGTGTTGCACTTTGCAAACATATGTAGATGTTGTTCAATATCTCGGAACACTTTGCAATTCGCGTAACGTAGAACAATGCTATTCACCTGTTGCATCGAACTAGTGAGACATGTCTTGCGGTAAGAAAAAATGTAAAACAAACATGTTTTATGAGCAGATTTTAACGCAATTGAATTTCAAGCGCTGTGCTTATCTTGTTTCCGTAGTAATACTTCTCTCTCTCTCTCTCTCTCTCTCTCTCTCTCTCTCTCTCTCTCTCCCTCCCACCCTCCCTCTTCTTTGAATCATATGTACCATATTG
>NW_011967221.1:2105456-2110926 GCF_000949405.1 Vollenhovia emeryi
CTCTCTCTCTCTCTCTCTCTCTCTCTCTCTCTCTCTCTCTCTCTCTCCCCCTCTCTCCCTCCCTCCCTCCCTCCCTCTTCTTTTAATCATATGTACCATATTGTAGCTTTCGTCAAATAAATCTTCCTATTATTAAATATTTCATTATTTTTACACTCAAACGAGAGCGAAAATTATATTGGCGCGAGACGCTACATGCATCTTTAAATCATGCGCTGTGCTTATTTCCGTAGTGATATTTCTCTCTCTCCCTCTCTTCTTTTAACGATCATGTACGATATTGTAGCTTTCGTCAAATATATCTTTTTAATATTATATAATAAATATTATTTTTACACCGAAATGAGAGCTAAAATAATATAATTTTTCTGGCAATAAGATGCCGAAAAAAAGGTACTACTCTCGCATACTATGTGTCGTACGAAACAGAATAGTGAGTAAATTAGAATTGACAGGACAACAGTATTTCATATCAACGTACATAAATATAACTCAAACCTACATTAGAGCTGATATTATGCAATTTGCCACATTGAATACTAAATGACATTTCATTCATTCGCATGACAGACTTGCTCACAGGAACGGCTACATAACTGCGGAATTAAATGTGACATTTCATTGTGCGCTAGATTGAAAATATAATTTTATCACTTATTTAAAATTTCTAATAACTTCCTTCTTTTAGCTGTGCGTCAAAGTCGCATAAATTCCATAACATAGTTGAATATTGCAAACAATTTTAATAAAGGCCTTTCGCAACGCAACTCACTGTAACAGTCAGACTTTATTGGAAGTGTTGGCAGAATTTGTTAAAATTTAGCGTCAAACGAACTTTCCTTGTACAAATACTGTCTAACAAATGCAAAAAGAATAATAATCGGTACCTTTATTCAACTGCTATTTGTTTATTACGCTCGTAATAATCGCAGCATTAATTGCGTTGTTAAATAAAATAATTACATACATATTTTTCTGTTTCAAAAAATAAAATAATTCGCAAAGAAACAATGTAAAATGCAGTTATTTTATATAATCATGCAAAGAATAAAATAAAAAACTTTTATCGCCCATTAAATAAATTATGCAATTATACAATAAAATAAAAGGTACATATTATTATTCATTTTTATCCTTGTGTTCCATATTGTTATTCCTGACGAATACACGATGCTGATAATATAATCAGTATTTTATTCCGCATATCGTATGGATATCCGTAAAATCTTAAAAAAAATCAGCTCTTTCTATACGAATGAAAATTATTAATTCTCGATTACCGCATTAAATTATCGAGATCGACCCGCGTAAATTGCATTTGAAATGTGTAAATGATAAAGTGCCAAAAGTGCCTACATAAACCGCCGTCTTCGATTGCGCTTTCCAATATCGTCGGTGCAGCTTCCAGGAAATTCAGCGTTCCGATCGTCAAGTGTATCGTAAAAACGTGGCCGGGGGAGGAGCGCGAAAATATTACGGCTGCGCTGCCATGCGGACCTGCAGGCCCTCTCATAACGTATGCAGTGCAGGGCTTTATGCGCCAGGTGCTGGTAGTTATATCGTACGTGTCCCGTCGCACTTCTTGCCTGTGTCTGCCGCGAACCGTTTGTCTGTACACACGACAAACAGTCCTCAGCTACGAAGGCTGGCCCCCGCGTTTTCTTCTCGCGAGGCATCTAACGACTCGACTCTCCTCTCCCACCCTCAAAAAATAAACATTCGAGAGCTGGAGAACAGGTGCGAATCCACGCTCTCGAGAGACAGTACGCACGGAATCTTTAACGACGTTGCGCGAATACGTTCCGGTGGCACGTCTAAGCAGAGAGATTGCGGCAACCCAAATCGAACTTCTTCAATATATTGAATTACGCAAGTCGACGGAGTGTATAAAAATTTTTTCAAAGACCTTATATTTATGTTCCCAAAGAAATCAAAGGGGAAACTGCTGAGGGCATTGTGGTTGTACAGATTTGCGGCATTACTGGGCATTACTAGGCATTACTAGGCATTTTTTGCGCATTAGTTTGGGCATTAGGCCTTGCTGAGGCATTATAAGGATAAAATAAGATATAATAAAATAAAACAAGATAAATAAGATAAAGTAATGCCCACTGGGCATTGGTGTACAAGATTTTGGTTAGCGGTTTTTCCCTCGAGAAAGAAACAAAATGAAATGTATTTTTACCTTTCATTTAAAATGTACTTTAATTAAATTATCTCGAGGCATTTCCAATTTATTCTACTTTCCCCTCGGGACTTTTTCAGTTTTTTTACTTTTATACTTTTTATACTTCGGACGACAAGCTTGTTTCATCGCGATCATCAAGAACATCGCAAATATTCAAACCACACGCTATAATTGTACTCGTATTGCGGCACTTCCGATAATTTTCTATGATATTCTTCCTCTCTTTTCGTGCGGTTTAACAGCATTGATGCGAATTAAATTTCAGTACTGAAATTTTTTCGAAATATCTACTTTGAAAGCGATGCGTAAGTAATATTGTAGAAAGCGCGATAAAGTGAGAGATGGTCTTTGTAGAGAGACATGCGCCTGTTGAAATTATTAATAGAATGCACGTGTAAATGGAAATATGCAGAATTTAGATTATCCCCGAACGAAATACCTAACGCCTCTGATTCAACGAGTAAACACTGGCAGTAACATGCGAGCACAGATCTTCGTTAGTGCAGCAGAAACGGTTAGTTAGACGGGAGAAATCTATAATAAGCTGGTGTGCACAGAGATATAATCTTCAGCATGTCACCGAATTGGAAATTCGCTGCACGGCATACAATCCCGCAGCACCGAGTTCTGTTCAGCTGGATTTATCTATTCCGCTTCTATTTTCAATGCGCGCGAGGTAATGTATAAAATGCACCGGCACGCATGCGGGACCAACGTGCACATCTTTTCTTCGCCTCGTCCACGCGAGCGAAAATGCACCCTGTTAAACGCCGCTTCGAATAATAATTCATATCTCACCAATCGTTAAATCCCAAATAGTCCGTGAAACCAACGCCTCTCATAACGATCCCGTACCGCCGACGCATTCGCAAACAAACTGACCCTACCGTTAGCCGGTCAGCTGGGTAAGAACGGCGCGAACTATTTGAAGCTATCATGAAATCGGATGTGCCTGTTTTCGAAGCGTTTCAACGAATCGCTCGTTCGTGCGAGGCTGAGTAAACGGCGAGGAGAACGGCGTAGGAGAAGACGATGATGAAAGGGGAAGGGTGGGGGAGGGGGAGGAGAACGCGGCGGAGGCTGTCGATCGGAGCAGGCAGCCTAGGCTGGTATCGCGTATGAGTCGGGCCTAATGCCGTATACGTGTACGCGTGTGTGTACGCGAGGAAGACAATCACAGTGAAACCCTTTGGGCCAATATTGACGCAGCCTGCTATCGCAATAATGGACAGACGTGTAGGGATAACGCGATGCCGTGGTGCTCGCCGCGCACATTATACTCCCGCCGCGTATGCCTGTGTTTATACAGTCGCTCGTGTGAATGCGTGTGCGCGCACGTACGATATCGCACGTAATCGTCGCTATCGTGTGCGTTCGCTCGACAAGCGGGTGCGTGAACGCGTGTACGCGCGCGAATCTCTGTGCCGCTCGCGATACGCCCGCGCGTCTTACGGCCGATGTTTTCGGAGCGAGCGCGAGCGCGCGCGCGCACTCGAGCTGTCAATCTCAGCGCGCTTAGACAGCGTGCGCGCACCGTCGACGCCAACGGCCGGCCCGTCACGCGCTCCTCGTCCAAGGAGGCGGAGGACCGTCCCGATGTTTTCCCTGTGTCGACGAATCCGACGGGGAGACACGGGGGCGCGAAAGGGGTCGTCCGCTGAAATTTATTTAACACGGATATCTCGAGAGCGCGCGCCACCGTGATTGCCTCCACGAGCCCGGCTTACGTCCGCGCGCGAGAGACGTAAATGGGATTTTTGTGTTGACGCTGCTGGCTCGTTCTTTTGTTCGAGGAGACTGTTTGCCCGGAACGATAGACTGCCGATGAACCCCGCCGCTCGCTTTATCCGCCCCGTATTCATCTCCAATTTCTGCCCGAAAGAAAATCGAGGGTAGGACGTTCGATCTCGCTCGTTGCCGCGTCGCGACGCGATCGCGGCCGGCCTCGATTCGTCCACGTGGCCGACGCGTACGTGTAAGCGTACGTGTAAATGTCCGGCGTTAATGGGAAGTAACGAGCGGAATGAACGAAGCGTGTCTAACGGATGGACCCATACGCGATACCGCGCAATTGCTGAGAACGCGGGGTAAACGCTTCAACACCCGGAATCCTCGAGCCACCCGGCGTCGTTGGGTATCATTGGAAAATTTCCAACGGGATTTCGGGGGTGAGGTCGCGGGCTGCACTCAAATCGTCGATACTTTTTACGACGTATTTCCCCGGTGGCCGCGCGGAGAGCCTCAATTTCGCGTGAACACGCGCGAGATAGCTCCCCGCAGAGAATAATACGCATTTAATAATTAACGCCGACGGACGAGACGCGTAAAACGTAATCTTCTCGCCGGCCCGACGTACGGATAGCCCACTTAATGGAGGATGACGCCGTAAAATGCACCGGGGAGCATCGCCCGGAAGATAAATCCGCGCGGAGGGAAAATAAATCATGAAGCATACAAATTGAATTTCGACCGGCGGCCGCGCATCCGTTTCCCGTGTTGCGCGCGAGAGGCCCAGTTTCTCCAGATCATGAATCAAGATGACGTTCATTAGGTTGCTCGTTTTTTTCATTGCGCGCGAAAAATCTCCGCCCCGACGACGACGAAGTGCAGTTCGCGCGATCATCCCCGAAGACGGGCCCGGCGACGACGATCTTCCTGATTAAATTGCCTTTCGACCGAACGAGGGGGGGGGGGAGGAGGAGGAGGAGGATTTATCCCTACCTCACACGAGAGACGGAGAGAGCGGATTCAAATGAGATAAGTGATTGTCAAGCTCAATCTATTATAACGATATGAGACAAAGGGCGACGCCGAATGACGAATGACCGCGATCCCTTGTCTCTGGCTTTGTATCCGCGTTCCTCCTCCGGCACCGCCTTCAATAGCGAACCCGCGTATTTCACTTTTATCTCCGAGCTCGCGTCTCTTTTCGTAGACGAATACACCGTAGAGGGTACCGCCTTGAAATATGAATTTGTTTTTGAAGGGGGAGCAGGGGGAGATCCTTCTACGCTGCACCTCGGAGGATCGTCTTCTTCTCCGCCTCCTTCGGTCGCACGAGGATTCTTTGTAAACCTTTGGAAGAAACGACATTTATTGCCGTTATTCATGGCGACTCGGTTTTGCCGTGATTGCACATTCAATTTATGTCTTTCTTTCCCCACTGATAGTTACGCCTGCTTCTGAAGAGTGGTCCGTAACGTCCGAAAGAAATAAATAATTTAAAAAAGCGAGATATACAGGGTGGGCCATTTTAATTTATACAGTCGATTTTTTAAAAAA
>NW_011967221.1:2111245-2116209 GCF_000949405.1 Vollenhovia emeryi
GTCTCTTTTAGTTTTTTAAAAAATCGACTGTATAAATTAAAATGGCCCACCCTGTATATATATATACATATAAAGTTGTATTTCAGGATTCGTTTAAATTATTGGAAGCGTTCAGCTTACTTTCAACAGGCGGACAGTCGATATTGTTGCAAAGGGAAAATTTGGTTTTTACTTTACGCTGATAAGATTTATTCTTACAATAGAAAACACATATTTTCAGTCCTATCTTAAAGTGCTCTTCTATTCTAGATATAAACTTTATAACTTCTACTTTGGAGGCGTGACATAGTTCACTATACAGATAAATTATACACCGTCACAAATGGCGGTTTGGACTATTTTACTGAGCTGTCGGCGAATATTTTGAGACGCACGCTTTCCAACCATTATTTTTAACAGCGTGTATTTTGATACTTAAAACTTTTCATTTGTCAATTTGTTCCTTTTCGTCGTTTCTCCTTTAATATTAATATAACTGAATATAACTCGCACATGAACGTTATATCAACGTGAATAAATTTCGAAACTTGTCCTGATACAATGATAGATAACAACATTCTAAAATGTATCTTTAGAGTGCAACTATAATAATTCAGTAGTTGTTGAATTATTTACTGTTTTAATTTATACCACAATATGCAATGAATAAAAAGTAAAAAAAAATGGAAAAAGATTATAATCTACAAGTTTTACGCTCAAGTGCAATAATAAAATAAAATTGTATACTGTTTCTTGTAATTTCATCGTATATGAATCGATCAGTATCATTTTGAAATTCATTTGCCTGCGCTCGATTGCAAGCGGTCAAAGGGAATCAATAATCGGAAGCTTTGAATATCCAACAGGTTTCTCGTAGGAAGCAATCATTTTTCTTGCGGATATCGGGAATCAATCAATTACCGTTACTATTCTGCACAATTCCATTGATAAATCGTTTACTCCGATACATTCAATGTGTCTTTTCTACTCTACGCCAGCGTACAGCTGTTGCAAAACCGAGTGTAATTAAACTGATGCTAACGTTCTGAAGCTCTTTTCCTATTTTATTAGCTACTGAATAATATCCGCGTTTGGAAATGTTTTTTCCCCATTTACATTTATCTCCTCGAAACTGATATATCTTACATTTTTCACGGTTCAAAATATATTTGTGCGGTAAAAAACTTCTGTAGGAAAAAGTTAATAAAAAAATCTACCGTAATTCATTACGGAAACGCTTACAACGTATACACTCCTACTCTTTTTAGCTGCTGTTAATCGCGCTTTCCGTGCGGAGCATGTATGTATTCGCGGAAAGATGAAGATAGGAACAACAGATAGAACAACTGCACCCACAGAAAAAATTTCCGGATCCAATGCTATTACACTTGAGTGTATCATAAAATAGGATCGATATATCTTAAATGAAAAATTCTAAAATCTAGAATAAACTGATAGTACGTATCGTCTTTCATCGAATATCGTGGTGGCAAGATGGAGGGAAAATTTATTTTAAACGAAAGAATATAATAAGTTACTCTTAATTGTCTCAATATAGTAAGCCAATCTTTTTTAATTCGACGGGGGAGAATAAGAATTATTTTGATATCGTCTTATTTTTATACTGAATGAGGTTGTGAGAAATATAAATGCGTCAAGATAATTTTTGTCTCGGTAACAGAAATCCTTTCTGAGGGTGTGAAAGCACTAAAAAGAGACGTAATGCTAAAGAGGCCGAAAACGCGACTCTTCCGTGCCTATCAGCAATAATCAGTCCATTCGACATTGTCGGCGGACAATTAAGAAAGGGCCGTTCCAACCAGCCCCGATATTAAAAACCGCTATCGCGCGACGTCGCCGTCGGCGGGAAATAATTTCATTGCAAGGCGCGATTATTTCTCAATAACCGCGGACCACAATTTAGGTTCACAATTGCAAGTCCTCCGCGCGCCGAGAATGTTTTTCTCCTACTCCGCTTTCTATTTATCGCGCGCTCTCTCCCTCTCTCTCTCTCGGCCTCATCCGGCTACCTGTGGTAATGTTCTCTCACACCGGCCGTTGCCTTTGACCACTGCACAAATTGCAAGCTCGAGTCGTGGCAAAGCCACGCGAGCCCCTCGCATGCACACACGCGCGGCCCGCACCCACACGACCTGCCTCGGTGCCGCAGACACTACGGTTAAAAAGTTTGTAACCACGCGTGCTACTTCCACGGAAATTCGCTCCCGCATCATTACAGGAGCCGGGGCCGGATCGTGGTCGGTGCCCCCTGTAATTTGTCGTGGCGCGTGTAAGTAATAAACGTATCACGTATTTCTCCTTGGAAAACCGCTTCGCTCGTCTCCCTCGCGCCGTGCGAGGCGATCAAAGGAAAAGTGGCGTAAGAGTCAAGTATCGTAACATGTAAAATACATATATGGCCCCGGCGCGCACGTCAATATCGCAAACTACAGCGAAACGATACTTGTCTCTAGTTCGAAAATTGCCGGTTACAGTCAAATAACGCGATGTCACGTATAAGAAAGAACAACTTTTCTGACAATACGATCATAAATACTTAATCGTCGATTCTAAATACGCTTGGAACCGGGAAAACAAACGTTTCCGCAAACGTGAAAATCGAGGGATAAACCGCCGAGGGCACTGTGGTTTACGGGTTTCGGACATTAGTGGGTTACGTTATTTGGCCTTGCGCGGGCATTATGAAGAATCTACAGAGATAAAAGAGATAAAAGAAGATAAAATAACGTAATAAGATAAAGTAATGCCCACACCCAGCAAAAAGTTTGATTGAAATCAAACAAATTTTCTCTCTTCGAATTTCAGAGAAATAATTTCTTTACCTTATCCAAAATTTCATTCAATCGAGACTGGAATCTCTAAGATAATTCATAACCATTTCTTCAAATCTAGCAAATGTTTCAGTAAATAAAAACTTAGTAGTTTTATAGAAACATGATTTCAACGTACGTCATTTGTTTAACCCAAACAAATGTGTTTTCTGGATGCACCGAGTAATAGTGGGCGTCGGTGTATGTACATGATTTTGGTCAGCGGTTTAGCCCTCGGTGAAAACATTTGCCGACAAACGGAAATGATCGCGACAGAGATTTTTCGCGTTTCTCTACACGCGCGGAGGCGAAAATTTCGCAACGCACGCCTGCACGGGGCATTTACATTTCTCAGCTGCGCGCAATAGAAGCGATACTTATCATCGAGTTACGAGTATTACCGCGAACGATCAATCGACGCGTCAAAACCGTGTGATCTGAATAACAACAATGGACTCGAATCCAATAAAGTCGCGCGCCTCGGCGAGCAAGAGGGATTGTTTTATAATTTGTTAACAGGCAGTTGCCGCGCTGAGCGCTATCGATCTTCAACTTCGTATAGCCGTCGATAAATCCTTTCGCCGGCGCGGCGGCGCGGCGGTTCCACGCCGTGGAAAAGTTGGACGATATATCTCGGCGCGAAGAAAAGTACGAGAAATCTCCGTTACAAAGTTCGGCCGCGCTAATAAACCGCGCGTAACAACGACAGACGAGCGGAAGTATCCCATTACGATACGTTCCGTATAATACCTCTCGGACTCGCTTGGGGGCGCGCGAGGGCGAGGGGGTGGGGGGTCCCGCGAGGCGTTAACAAACTTTTGGCGGATATTGTATGCGCACCGCTGGCACCGTGCCCAATTTCAATTGTTCCGTTTCATATTCTTTCTCCCCCTCGCACCACGCTGCCCTTTTCCCGCACCGCGGCGATTCGCCGACTCGTTTTTTGCGCCGCAAATAGCTCGCGTCGTGTACGTACCCGGGGCCGCCGGCGCCCCGCCGCGCCATTCAACCCTTGTTTTGCCTCGCGGTGGTGGCACCGGTGCGCGTCCCGTCTCGTCCCGTTTAGCTCAATCCGCCTGAATGGTGATTAAAAGTGCGCCGCGTTCGGCCGCTCGAGAAACGGCGCGCGATAACAATGCGCGCGCGTACGTGCGTGTCCGTCAAACGGCGCGAGCGACCGCAAGTCTTGCGACGCGCAATTTCGCCCTTTTTATTCGGCTCGCGGATAAATCGTTCGAACCTGCTCGCGGCGACGGGGACGGACGAGTTCTTTGCTCGCCCGCTGATCGCCCTTCGCTAGCCAATTCCAGTTATCTCCCGTCGCGGATAGCGTCGCGTAATTGGGTCAGTCGAGAGCTACACACCAAGTCCGATACTGACCTCGGTGTAACTTCCGGCAACTTCCGATAGTCAAACAATAGCCCCCGTAGAACGGGGAAGCGCTTTTCGGTCCCTGCACCTTGCACCTCCATATCGCCGAGATTCAAACTTGTGTGTTCAGCGCGAGATATCGGGAGGGTTAAGACTTAATGGCCTTGGCAATGCGAGATTAGAGCCTGACTCTCCGACGAGAAAATTCAAATTTTGGCAATATTGCGTAAACTTTCAGCGCGATTACGCGCGCGCGCGCGCGCCCCGGTATCGCGGAATTCAGTGGCGGGGAACTAACGAGTTGCCTCACGCAGCGAGGTGTCGTAAACAGAAATACCAAGCTCCTCACACGTCATATTGTTCGCTCTGCGTTACAGCATTTCACTGTGATTACCATATATAGTAGATAACGCTTTTATGTATTTCACCCCGAAGCAGGGAGATGCGATTAGGCCGAGATTGCTCAGCTACCAATTGCTTTGAACTCATCTTCACCACCCTCCATGCGATCTCGCACTAGTTACAGTAGCAGACTGTACCGCTAGACCGGCCTTTATCCGTTACCAGAGAGACGATATAATCTAGACGTATATAATAATAATAGTACATCGATCATCAAACGATTAAATTATAGATAACGCGAGGAACATGAGCTAAATGCAAATTGATCGACTTGAGGCTGAGAATTTACATATCTCGTATGAATCGATAATCGGGATATTAGAAATTCTCGCGAGGTGAAATTTATATCAAATTTCGGGGGGGGGGGGACTCGGTGCTCCG
>NW_011967221.1:2117842-2177397 GCF_000949405.1 Vollenhovia emeryi
TGTTAATCTAAATAATTACCATGAAATGATTGTGCGAACGATATTAAAATATATTTTTGTGTATCCTGAGAGTCTCGTGCACTAATTGCCTCTATGTTTCTCTGTTTCAGGTGAGTGTCGCTGCGTCAACGACCGTAGCAGATACAGATAAGATTAGAAGATAATACAGATTAGTTTCACCACGGCCGTAAATCTTACTGAAAAGTTCGATTGGCTGACGATGCAACTCTTTATATAAGATTTAAATAAACGTAATTGACAATCCGAGTTAGCGGAAAGTTTTGAGGGGAATCGCGCCTCGATTCTCTATCGATCCAGGATTCCAATTGTTTTGTCATCCATTATCTAAATATTAACAAACGGCAGCTCTCTCTGAGAAGATCCGCGTGATTGAATTATCGTGGCTACCGACAATCCCGTAATCTCGTAAAGAAAATATTTCGACGGTCTTCTCGACACCGTCCATAGAATCGGTAATCTCCAGAGCACGCATCTCCCAAGTCTTCGGGTCTGTCTCGCACAATGGTCTGCTCGCGACAAGAGGAAGCTGTCACGTTCCGGACCGTGATGTAGGAAACGAGAAGTGTCGTCGTCGTCGCCGTCGTTGGCGCCGGAATTATTCACGAAAGCATACGCGACAGGCATGCGGGTGGCGGTCTCACGATCCTTATCCGTCGATAACCATCGGCATACAACATCGATGTTTCGTTCTCCCGCAGGGACAAACATCGGCGCGCGCGACGGGTGCATCGCGATGGGTATTAGCATAATATTGGTTCCGAAATATGAGTGAACGAGAACAACGTCGCCGGACCGTCGGTAGGGTGCGGGGGAGGGGGCGAAGACCGCCGATAATGCATAAAAGATAAGAGAAGGCTCGGCTCCTCTGGCACGGTCACGAGGAGGACAACGGGGATCTGAAACTTATCTCCCGCGGCGGTATCCAAGCGAAGGACCAAATCGAGAAAGAGACGGGCGAGAGGAAGAGGGGGAGGGGCAGGGGCAGGAAGGAAGAGACGGTGAGAAAGGGTGAAGCAGGAGGGAGCGGAAAGTTTGCTGAAACTCGCTAGGTCCGTCTCCGCGCGCTTCAAAGTTATTCCGAAGAATTATTGAAAGTCTTCGGCGCTCTCGCGCGCTTTCCCCTCCCCCTCCTCTCGTTTTCTCACTCGAGATCCTCCGCGGGTTCCTAGCAGCCACCTGCCTCTCTCCTTCCGCAACCGTGATGGAAGCCGAAGGAGAAAAGAGACCGGCGAAACGGACGGGTGGACGGACCAAGTGACGGGCGGGAGAGGGTGGCGGGCTTTACTCGCGTCTACTTCCGGTGTAATGAATGGAATCTTAATGGACGGAGCCTTGTTTACGATCCGAGTTTCTCCGATT
The DNA here is from genome assembly GCF_000949405.1 of Vollenhovia emeryi. NCBI lineage: Eukaryota > Metazoa > Arthropoda > Insecta > Hymenoptera > Formicidae > Vollenhovia > Vollenhovia emeryi. The sequence goes on from NW_011967221.1 coordinate 2,119,223, forward strand.
AATTACCAGCGTGGATGAGGGCGCCGGTTAACGCGGCGGTAATAAACGGCAAAGTTTCCGCAGGCGGCCAGTCACCTCGCCCGTTCTCCATCGGCAAAGATGGTGGCTATCTACGGGAGCAGCGCTCATGTCCGAGCACGAGTTCTCTTGAAACTTGTCGGCTGAAAATCCCTCGGAATTTCTAACAAATTTTTTCACTACCGGCCCCGGTGCTACTTGCAAACTCGTCGGAGCAGCCCCGGAGCGGATATCCAGATGCTGCTGGGAGCAGCGGACACAGTAATTCCGACTTCGGCGCGCCAAGTTTCGCGAAGGGATACAGGCTTGCACTTCGTTTCCTCAATTCTTCATGCCCGTCGTGCCGCGCGGGATGCATCGAGAATATTTCGTCGGAGGAAATACACTCTCGTCTCTCGAGTTCCAAGATGCATAACTTGCCTGGGAGAAGAGATATTCGCGATCGCGTTGCTGCGATGCAAGTGACAAGTACAACGACACACGGCTTCACGTCAGCATATATTTATCAAACCAATAGCGCACGATAATTATGTAGACAACATGCAATTTCTCTATATGCGCTTTCTAACAGTCCGATATAAATTCGATATAAAAGTGGCGGTTTTTACTTTTAAAGAAAAATTGAGGAAATGTTCGCTGTGTTGCAGGTCCGACCATTAAAATTCCACAAAATTCCATATTTCGATATTGGCGTAATGGACCTTCCGATAACTCCGATAAGAAATTCAATAGATGAAATGCATTGAAGCTCGATACGAATAAAATAATATGTCGCTATTTATTTCCTAATATTGTCAATATATATATTATATATAGACGCTTTTCGAGGCACGCGAATCGATAATCCCACTTCCGACTCCCGCGCGTTTCTCTTCAACTCTTTTATAAAATTTTCGTTCCGCAACCATCTTAGCCTCGCATCGAACAAGTAAAAGCTTCGCTACTGGCAAGCATTTTTTCTTGAGAACTGTGTATAACATTGGTAAAATTCCGCAGCTACATAGTTCGCTTAAATCGACAGGAGATTTTTTAAGCAAATGTAAAGTTCTAAAATATCGCGTGAAAATTGTCGTATATTTATACTACATGTATGCTATAAACTTTGAATAAAGACCTGTTTTAATAGCCTTAACATTTTTTAGCAAAAAGAGAAAACGGGCAATCCTTCATATTTGTAAATCGTTTGTGTATCTAACTGAGAATATTCAAAGTGCGTGTCTATTATAAACGAACAAAGAAACCGACGTTAAAAAATTAGGCAAGAATACGGCAATTAAAGCTACATAGCACGGTACTGAAACGAAATGTGTCAGTGTGTAAAAACAGAATTGCGTAGTTTAATTTTTACGATCTATTAAAATAGCCGCTCGTGATGCATACGAAAGTGCGGGCAAAGCACACCCATGCTTGTCTTCGACCGCGAATTTTTGCACATTAATTCGCTTCCAGGGAGTCGCGTGTCGCAATATAAACCTCAACGTCGCGCCCGGGCATTCGGTCGCCCCGGCGTCTATCGAGCGGCAACTCGATCCCGCGTAACTTTCATATTTATAAGAGCACTAGAGCCAAGCGGCTGTAGTCGGAGAACGGGATACGGACGATTTTTCCATGGGGGCGCGCACGTGAGCGTGAGACGTCGAACAACGCGGCCGCGCGACCGAACGCATCTCCCCCGTGGTTCCCGAAAACGTTACCAGGTACGAAATTATTGTACGACATACAAAAGATAACGGCGGGTCGATGATAGGGCCCTCGCTGCGTCGAAAGGGTTAGCAGAGCATACTGAAGTGGTTTCCTATTGGGGGAACACGGTTGCACCGTGTTTGCAGTGTCAGAATGGACGGAGGATCCTATTGTCCCAGCGAGCTTGTTTCTATGCAGATGAGATATGCGCGCGCCCGCCGGACCGACGTACGGACGGACAGAGTCCCTCTTTCCCTTTGCTTTAACTCCCTCGTCACTATCTTTCCGTTACTCCCTTCCTCTTTCCGTTTTCACTCCTCGCCTCCGCACCGTCTAGCTGCTTTTTTCCACGGAGTTTGATACGCGCCTCCCTCCCTCTCCCCCTATTGTTTCTGCATCTTTGCGTTTCCTCTGTGCCGGTCCTCTTCCTTCTCGATAATTCCGTCTCCCATTTAGTCTTCCTCTCGCGCTCCTTCCAGTATTCCGCCTGTCGCGCGTTTTTCTCCTTTTTTTCCAATTTTCCTCCGTATATCTCCTTTTTCTGCTTTCGACTTCGTTCCTCGGCGTCTCCACTGTCTTTGCCTCCCTCGTCCTGTCGTTCCATTCGTTCCGCACATTCTGCCCGTCTGGCATGCTATCCTTCCTCCTCTCCATTCCGCTTCCTTTGTCGACCGATCGTCTATGGCGCATTGCTACCAGCTTACTCCTACGCTCGTTCTCCCTTTAACGTTCCAGCGTTGTTCCAGAAGGCTGCTCCTGTTTCTGCCTTCTGCAGTCGAGTGTCGCGGACGCGGAAGGGAGAGAAACGAGACTAACAAGAGCGAGACGAAGACCAACACGAGCGGGGGAAGCTCAATTTTCGACCCATACCCTTTCCCCTCCGTTGAGTCGAAGAAGAGTGGAAATGCGAGAAAGCATAAGTTCTCGCGACAGTCGCTAATAAGGAAGCGGAACCCTTGTCATCGATCTCATTGAAGTCACGTCGAACTTCCAGCGCAACGAGCTGAGAAATAGGGCATAGCGATCATTCCGAGCAAGATGTTTTTTTTTTTAATTAAAGATATAAATAAAAAATGAGCTTCAGCTTTTCTTAGCCTGCCTCTATATTAAACACGTATACGGAACTCGTTATTTTTATTTCTCTCGTTATTCTCAAACGTCATTCTTATGTTGTAATTATTTTTTAAATTAGATTGCGTCTTTCATTTTCTGTGAAATTTTTATCGCACAAAAAATTGTGCGCGAGTAAAAGATACGTACGTCAATGTCCGTAGTTATGTATATCGAGTTCATTTATAGATCCACAGGACTTGAATAATTGTACAGACCGACCATTCTTGTGAGAATTTGATTAAGATGAACATATCCTTGACGCGTGGATTTCTCTCAAAAAAGATCTGACATGAGATTTAAAATTATTTTCCGATTCTGTAAATCGAGACCAATTTAAAGTTGTCATTCAATTATTTACTTTGTCCATTATTTTTATTCTTTCAAGAGTGAAAAAGCCTTGACATTTTTATTTAAAGAATAAGAGATCAAATTAATGTTAGGTTTTTCTTAGATTATTTGTCCTATTTTAGCTTCAGTCAATATTTAATTTTTACGGGGTCTCCGGTTATATTTGATTAGCTGAAAACCATTCATTCTTGACTGGCTAGAATTTCAACTCCAACTTGATGTTGGATGAAATAGGAATTGCTGCCCTAGGCTATGATAAAGAGATAGACCGCTGAGAGCGCCCCTCGCTCGGCGTGGGGAAAGGAGAATAGCTTAACCATCATTGCCACGGAAAATAATTATACCAGTGATGACGCGGCTAACGTTATTAAATTTAAGTTCATGTAAAGGTAATACGAGATACATTTTACATGAAATATACCTAATGGCGTTTTAGCAGACAGACAGATAGATGGGATAACATTTCCGACAATTATATTAAATACATTACATTTTCCAATCATTTAAATCTGTTTCGTTGCATCGGAGTGAATGTCAATATTTGAAATGTAGAACATACATTTATTTGGGATTAATTATGCAAGCATTATTTAATAAAACTGAGGTCTTGTTTGTACAAATATATGCGAAGCAAGGAAATATTATTATAATTGATTTAATTATTACGTTGAGAAGTTATTTTTGTTCACTTTTACGTTACATATATATCCGCAATTTCACCGCGAACGTGATGATGCAGTTAAACGCGCGCGAAGTACCAGAATATTCACCAATGACCTCCTTCTCAGCGGAGATGAACTGTGTGGGTGTCATATGAAAATTCATTGGTCTTTCAAATCCCGTTTTCCTCGGTGTACATATATGTTTTCCTAATATCGTGCATTAACAACAAAAATAGCATGTGTTGGAGCACATGAGTAGTTTAACGATAAGTATTGATTCAATTCTTAATACCTCCTCTTCGTTAATTTAACCGAAACTTAATTGTGAATATTCAAAGAAAAGTGTTAAAGAAGTACTTTCTTGAAAGTCCTGCGGCAAAAGACATTTTACCGTAAACATAAATTAATTATCGAAGAAACAACTGTCGGATTATTTCATTTTGCGGCTAACACGATGAAAAATCACTGGGGAAATTCCGGATATGGTATCGCGTCCAGTTGATAGTACACGCGGGTCTTCAACATTCGATGCTGCCCACTAACCATGAGTTATAACTTATGGTTGTATTTCTACCTTTCACTCTGTGCATGCAAAAGTACGTCCGCGTGTAGGCGCCGCGTATGCAAAACGATGACAATGATGACAATGGCGGTGACGATGAGTATGATGGACGGCAAAGATGAACTGTACAATAGTAAAGTCACCACGTTCCTTCTCTGTATCAATGTAGCGGCTTTCTATTGAAATAATCATTTCGCGCGCGAGTATCCGCACATAGACGATTTTGCAGATGCTTGCATAAAAGACGGAGCCGACTTAAAAAAATGGTTAATCATACATTCCGTCAAATCCCTACCTCGTAGACTATCACGTTTGACTTGACACATCAACACACGGACAGTATTCTATTTTCTGACACGTAATGGCGATTAGAAATTACGTGTTAGCAATTACATAAAGTGTAAAACGATCGTGACTGATAGTAATTTGTAACTTTTTATACGGACTGAAAGTAAGAACATGAATGCTAGATCTAGATTCAGATCGGAATATTTTAGCATTCGGATCTTATTGCAACGATGCTATCACGCTTATTACATTATGATAATATATTACAATTCGGCTGAGAAAATTAATTTTCGAGCTAACGCTAAAACCTTCCTTCCATTATATTTTCGCTCGCGGCGTTAAGTATATAGCGCATAAAAGTTTCATGATGCATAAAAATCGGATGACGGCTGGAATCGATAGAAACGTTAAGCCGACTCTCGCTCAGAAATGAAGCCACTTGTCAGAACGCAATAAAAATGCAACGCGCCGCGCTCCAGAAAAAAGAAATACTCTGCAATCCACTTGTTATATTTCTCGATAATTTGACGTGCGCTACCATTCAGTCAATAATATCGGTCAATATCGTCATATTATTCGGTTCAACGAACGGCAAATACGGCAGCTCTGCCGCTTTTCTGCCAAAAGCCTACAAAACGGCCGCGTGCAATTTATATGTACATATAATAATCGCGAAGAATAAAAATATGTAGGCCCTTCGCACAACATACCCGTGGAAAAAGGGACATTTTTTTGAAAGAAAAACAAATACGGCGAGTGTTATAAATGAAATGTCGCGTTGTATGCTGACTGATAGCGGGGTTCTGTCGTTTACGATTGCGTGTAAATCGTACGCGGATATCGGGGAGTGCATGCGAGCTGCGTTCGATTAAACAAGAAGTTACACCGATGCGCAACATGTCCGACGTAGTAAATTCTCCGACTGTTATGATTGCACGGAAATTCGTTTTCTTGTCACAGCTCTCGCGGCAGATATCCCAGATATTCGCCGAACAGAAGTAATTTTTCATGCGCCGACTCTTTAACTCGCGATAATGTGAGTTAAAGAGTCGGAATTAATTAACAGTAGATTAAAGTGCCGTTGAAACGTGCAGCTGTACCGTTAATCCGTTTAGCGACAAATACGTGGTGGTTGAATAAACTCCGCTTTGTACCGTCGCTGGTTTTAATACTTCATGGCGATTCGTAATTAATTACGAATTCCTTTTTTACTTCAGCACCAAGTATTGTCATTTCAACGTACCGTTTAATTAAAAATAGATGTGAAATAATTTTGTCTCTTTTGTAGAGAACTGTAATGAAGAATAATTATTTTCTTTTTTCCCCTCCGTAAAGGAATTTATCGTCGATAATAATTAGCGAATACTCGGAAAGAATTACGGTAATAATGAAAGTCTTTAAGTATTTAAAACGCAAATTACATTATATTATTTATTAATCCGCGTTTAATCTAATGATTAAATCTTCAGTATATAATATTCTGACGATATATATTCGCTGAAAAAATTAAGTTGCGTCACACAATGAACTTGATGCGTATAAAGTCAGATTTCCTATAGAAGAAATGCTAAGAAACTTTTTCCATTTTAACACGCCGGAGATATAAATTGTTATATCCTACACGTAAAAGGTTTGCGAATATTCGTACGGACGCATCCTCTGGATTGATTTAACCGATAATTAAGAAACTGGATACGCGAGTGTCGCGACAATCATTCACGCCCAGAATGATCCATTTAACGAGGGAGACAAACTTTATTCCACGGGCACGGCCGCGGCAACCCTCGGCACAAAGATAGGTATTGGGCACCGGCGCTTTTCCGCGAGAGCGCACCGTGAATGAGGGTGGACGGCGGGTTTCAAATGCAAACTAAGCATTTCGCCGCGGGTCTAATAAATGTAAACCGCCATCCCATTGTGATGGAGGTCCATTGAAAAGTTTTGCATGGACCGGTCTCCCCGTTCATGAAAAGCCCCCGGGGACCTGACCGTGGACGGCCGCTGTCCACCACCGCCCCCCCTCGCGGACGACCAGATTTACACGGCGTCTACACTAGCGATATCCCACGAAACTTTGCAATTTTCTCGTTCCCGTCCGCAAGCTGTCTTCAGGCCGTGCACGCTAGCTGCCACGGCCGGTGATGTGTCAATTAATTCATATCGAGGCCACGATATCGATCAATATCTGCGATTAGGGCAGGCAAGCGAGACGTCGATTACCCGGCAGAAAACACGAAGCGGCTTGTGAAATATTAACGTACGTAACGTGTTCTTTTCGCATGTTGTTAAAATACCTCGAATATCTCTTTTAACACATACTGGCAATTTACTGAAATTATCACCGCGCGTAGTGCCGCCTAGACAGGCACGCTAATCAGTTTCGACATCACCCTACCGCGAGAGAGACGGCTTAACGAGCGACCTTCGAAAATGTATGCCGATCGAAATGGAACGTTTAAACCCCGGTGGGAGTAAATTTCTATGCCCGGTTTCCACCGGCACGGCCGATCGATGTTCATGAAGGAGACAGCGTTAATGTAAATTCGTATGCATAGTCCGTTTGATCATACAACGCTGACCTAACTACTCGGCACCTCGTTTGCCTTTGGATGCTGACGCATGTGGTCGCATCGGACCGCACATACGGGTTCGTGTGTCCCGCCAATATGTTCGCACCTGCACGATCCCGTAAATAGATTCTAGCGATGAGACGCGCTTAGCGTGCTCCAATTCCGTTTGCCGTAATTAGCGGAGTTACCCTGATTCGGCATGCCCGACAGAAGAACCGTTTCCGACGCCGTCATCGACCCACTCCGGAATGTCCAGCTGCGTTCCACTCGAAAATTCCGTTCGCATCGTATCCCGATCAACTTCTGGATGGCATCTACGTGGTAACGTCGATGTGTGTCCCATATGTGGCGCGCTATGCGACAATGATGCATGGCGCTGCTGCCGAACCAGGCCATTGGGTTGAATTATGGACATCATCAGCGAAGATAATTTATTTGAATCTTGGACACGCCATTTATTATTATCCGAAGGACTAACATTATTATTATTATCAAGAAAGTTACGGTAACCGCTAATTTAAAATTGCAGTTTAATTAATCAGAAAATCGACCACTCCGACATATGTTTATCATCGGCGTCTAATTACTGAATAAAATATGAACAAACTATAAAGGCACGCAGATGTCACGTACGTATCTCAAGAGATCCGGCAGCGTAAGCTTAATTATATCATTACAAATTTCGCGCGTAAATCGTTATCATCTTCATACGTTGCGTAAGCTCCTCGAAAACCTGTTCGGGTTGCTAAAGTGTATCGAGCGTGATTATCTCCGCGGATAAGGAGCGCGCTACAAAACGAAACGTATGATCTCCCGTGAAAACCTCGGCGAAACTTTCAAGCTTCTATCGAGCGTGGAATCTATGAATTGCTGGACCTCTAAGATTACATTACGAGATAGCATAGCGGAAAATGCTGCAGGGCGAAAGAGGTACGAGAAAAAGACGTGGTCGTATTAGCGAGTGGGTATAACGAACAAGATTAGGGGGATAAAGGTTTAAGGCATTTTACGACGGTAAATGTGAAACTCGTCTCTAGCGGGCTCGTAAAATTTTGACAAAGGTCGAGAACGTAGTCCTCGCTGACGACGCGCTGAAGAATCTTGAATAATTTTTGGGACGACATTCATTCCGTGCGGTCGCGAGCGTCGCGCGAATTCTTAATTACCTGGACAAATTAATCGTCGGTCGCGCTAATCTTCGCGCGGAGACAAATCCGCGCCTGCTCCAATCCCGCGGCATTATTCAAATCCGTGGCGACATAAAAAATAATTAAATTTCACGGATGCTTAATGCGCGGAAAAAATGCGGAACGAAACCGGAGAGGCGCCATAATTCCGACTTTAGGTTTTGCTTTACGAGCGAACGTCAAAGAGGCTGGACTTAAAGCGATCGTAAACACAATTAGTGTCTTGTAAAGGCTCCGCGACGTAACGTATACCCGTTTTCTTGTATTCACAGAAATTTAAGGTCCATAACGACACGCTTAATCCGTTTAATTAAAATCCCGAATGATCCTCCGTATATATTCGATGTACGCGCGGCTTTAAAAATAAAACGTACACGCGCCAACTTTGACGGCGCGCGGTAGTAGCCTGTCTCTCAGAGCGAGGAAATATCGTCGTGAACACCCAGTGTCCCTGTAATTTCTTATGCACGTGAAAATTCCACGGGTATTTATCCGTCAGTTCGTAAAAATAACTTTGACCCTTACCGTTAACCGACGCTTTGAAGAAAACTGGTTGATTGCTCGTGACACGCTGAATATTTCAAGAGACACGTAAACAGGAATTTTCGACATTTGCGAGACTACGAAATATTCCGGCGTACACAACGTAGAAAGTTACTGTATATAGTACTCGTATTTCATGTACTGGAATGTTATTAACGTTAAATATTATAACGTAAACTATTTTAAAATATGCATGTCTCTCGCTCCCTTTTATTAATTATTATTCACGGGAAAAAAAGAATATTCTTCTTTTGAAAATATGTTTAGTTTCAATGTGAAAATTTTGAAATGAGATTATATTGCGTTAAAGGAAGAAAAACTTAGTTGAATAAAGCAACTTTATATAATTCAATCAAAACCAATATATGCTTATTATTTAAAAATAATTTTCTTGCATGAAAAGGAAACAATATTGAATAGAAAACAACATATTTTCAAACCGAAGGCTATAACGATTAAAATAATATTATATTATATTTATATTATATTATATATAGCCTAGGTTGTTGCGTATATACAAAGCAATAAACGCGTTAACTTGAGTATATAAGAGTTGATCCGACACTTTCTTTTTCTGTGGTGGTTACGAAATGTAACAGAAATATTTCAACTGTGGCCATAATATCTTTACATTTCATTAAATATTTCAATCTGATATTTGACCATAATTATGCACGCCTACTAATACTAAATATCTGGCGAGTTTACCGTACTCGGCTAACGCCGTGTAATCACAATATTGCTCTTAACAAGTATCAGGAAAATTACAATCGATCTATCTTGGGGCATGATAAATAACGTGTTGAGCGGATATTGCAAGTAATGGCCATATCTAATAACGAAGCAAATTTCGCTCTTTCCAGCCTGTCTGGTGGAGTTTACTTTATCTACCGTCCGACGTAATTTCGCCGGTGAAGCATTACTCTTAGCGATATCGCTCGTAAAACGGAGCGCTGTTCTTCTTCCTAAAACATACAGCTTATTCTGAAACACTGTGCCACTAAGGTATTCCCCGCTAACATTCCGCGATAAGAATTTACCGCCGTGTTCTTTAGGTGTTCTGAAAAGTACGGCTCCCATGATTACAAGACATGCCTGTCAACCCGTACAAATTATATCCGTGTCCGACTAACTTTCCCTATCACCGGGACGCTTTTCGCTCCGAGTGTCCGTCGAAGATGCTACACTAAGCCTTGCCACGTCGAAAGTGAAATCAACGTCATTGGAGAAGGGCCGGACTGCCGGTCCTCCAGGCGTCATGCCCGTTCGAATGACGTGCGTAGGTAGCATCCTCTTATGACCGTCTAATGGAGAATGGATCCCTTCCATCTGCGCCTTCCACGCGGTTATTTGGAAAAAAAAAGGAAACGTTCGTAGATATAAATCTAACGGGTCGAATAGCGTATACTTCACGGAGATAGTAATTTCTATGGAGCGTTCAAACGTGAGCGTTACGTGAGCCTCGAACGTGGAAAGTGAAATTATTCTCGGGCGTCCGAGGAAAAAAGAATCCCTGACACCGGAGGCACGCGCATGAATCTTTTAGCGCTGTGAAATTTATCTGGAAACTGCATGCATCGAGTTAGCTTCGGCTTGTCGCGCAACGCGCAATCAAAAACATATATGTACACATACATTTCTACCTTATTACCCTTTCTTAACGACTACTTTTTATAGACGGAATAAAAATTGCGCATACAATAATTCAACTTCGATTGTGCAACTGAGATGGAAGAATTTTTTACGTAAGGACGCAATGTAACGTTATTGAGGCTGGCATTATAGCCTTATGGACAATTCAGTTTCATTAAGAGAGATAAAATTTCCTTCGGAACATCACAGATCTGCAGTATTTAACAGAATGGAAGGGCTTTATTTTTAGAACTATCAGACCTCTGCAGCTTTTAAAGAATATATTTTTAAATAAAACACGTGATATATTGCCGGTTATTTTAATAAATTCGACGTGCGTCGGGCAATCGATATCGCGCCAAGCATTCGCGTGACGAAATTATTCCTGGCCAGTGAGAGGCAGTGGAGCACCAAGGAACTTCGGTAGCGGCTATGAATCTTTTAGCGCCGTGTCTTTTCTCAGTAATTGCGCGATGCTGTGGGTAGTTACCTTCATCTTGTGACGCTGGTCGCTCCGCGTTTAATTGGCTAGTTAGGCTTCGCTGCGGACCGTGAGTCAAAGCGGTTATCCCGAAAAAAGATCACGGCCATTAGATACCGACGGACGAAAGAATCTACATTATGGCTCCGCAGGTCAAACGTATTGACAAGAACATCGATTTACTCGGCGAGAGGTTTATGAATTTGAATTCACTCTTTGTTGCCTCTCTCCGAGGCAGTTTTAGATCGTGATATATCATGCAGCTGTCTCGCCGAGTCCAGATAGTTGGTAACGATTATTAATGACGCCCGGGTGATCCTTATGATATCGCTGCATCACTTAGCGACATTCGAAAGATATATATTTGATATATCTTTATATACCTATATATTTCCATTAAGAGCGATTCTCGATCAATAACGAGTTAACGGGTCTTACAAAATATCATATTAACGATTGGCGCGTGTCATTAATAATTTTAAATTGCATACCTTTGAAATTCATCAACATTTTGTTAAAGGTTCAAATGTAACTCTAGACAAAAGTGTTATTTCCATTTAATATTTAAGAAAAAACTGCACGAAGAAAATTATATTTTGAAGGCTATTGCTTCTTTTTAAATATATATTATTTTAATAGGTATGTGAAAAACATTTTCCCAAATATCGTATTAAAAACAAAATAAAAGGACATTACGGCTGGAATTCAAATTACAGCTTAACTCGCGAATGTAGATAGATGTGTTAACTTTCAATGAAGCGTTAAACGCAATCGCGTCTCTGAGAGGCCACGAGTCAATTTACTTTCGTTTACGATTCGCCAGCAAGGCGCCGCACGATTGTTTTCAAGAAACCAATCGGCGGGCGGTCTTCATTTGATTTCGTCTTATGTTACCCCGTGTAAACAGCGAATACAATCGTGTGACGCGGAAACAACTTTTCCTCGTGTACAAAATTGAAAGATCTCACCCCTCCCGCGAGGAGTGGATACAACATCATCGAGAGGGAAACGGAGAAAAACGATCGAGGAGGACCCTGCTATTACCGCGTTTCCACGAAGGGATCCCGAACCGCAGGAGGACGAAACCTTTCCTCTCTTTCTCTTTATCTCGTCGGCCCTATCTCGCTTTATCGTCCTCGCTCGATGCACCGCGCTCTCCGTCTTTTCGTCAGTGTTAAAAAGAGGGCATCTCTGGCACCGGGCCCTGTTTTCTCAAGGGGGGAGCAATTTGAAAGGCAATTTGTGCGTTCGTAAGAACGATCGCGATTACCGGTAGAGCGGGACTAATGATGATGGCGGGGACTCCTTTCCGTCCCTCCTCAAGTCCTCCCGGACTGTCGAACGAGCGATAGAAGGAAAATTTCGCGTGTTGCTCCATTTGCTTTTTCGCCCTTTCCCGTTTCCTCGCGATCACCTAAATCGTACCCCGTCGACGATATCGTAATATACAAGAATCCAACGTGAATTTCTGTAGAAACTTGTATTGGCTCGCTCGACGCTAAAAAATGCGCTAGCGCATGAAAAACAGCGACGCGGCAAAGCAATAATTACGAGCTCTTGCGCATTGAACATACTTTACTTTCGTCTCCGATTAATCCCTACATCGATGTTATCCGCGAGAAAATTAGTCGGTTGACAGATTGACTTATTGACACACCTGTTTAAGTCACATGCCGCGGTAAATCGCGAATATTTGCCACGCTAGTCCCGGGAAAACTGGCTCGATCAGTCTCGAAGCAAGTTGTAACGCACGTGTATACGCACCTGTCCGAGGAGCAATAAATTCCTACGTTCATGCACCTACTAAAATCCTGTTGCGAATTACAGATAATTGCTGCGCACTTACTATTAATTGCGTATAAAGTTATTAGAAGCACCCGATAGTTACCTGAGCAACTCGGTTACTCAGATAAATGCGAGAAATTAACCAGATAAATCCACCATTAACATTTACCATTACATACGTAATGTCGTGCGGATGAGAACAATAAAACAGTCGCGTTATGCGAAAAGGATCGCATCCTCTAGACGTCTCAATAACTTTGAAATCCCATCAAGATACGCTCGAAACAATTGGGCGCCGCCAAGATAAATTTTTTACTGTTAATCGTAATTGCCGGACTGTCAGAACTATCGGAACCAAGCTGGCGCCCTTTCTCCCGGGAATTAACATATTGGTCTCGTCACCGGAAAGTAGCTTAAGGATTGCCCGCATTAGTCGTTGAAAAGGAAGAGAAAGGTTCGTGCTAGGCAAGACGCGAGATAGCGAGAAGTACAAAAGGGAAAGAACGACGTCGATAACACCCGGAGCACGACCTACTTTCTTTCATCGCGGCCCGTCCGTTTTTCAATTTTCGATTTAGCCTGGTCGCCGATAAAGTAATACCGGCCATTCATCGTGACTCGCCGTGACTGCTGCGAGAGGCTCGCCGGAGGGAGAGAGGGTCTTCCATTACGCATTGATCCCCCTACCAATTCTCAATTTTTTTCGTTCCTTATACATACGTATGCGATATACGGCACACGGACAAAGCTCGCCGATTGGAGCGATTGGCCCGCCGGGGATGAAAAGGGAACGCAGAAAAAACGCACGGAAGATGGAGGCGGAAAGAGGTATCTCGATTCGTTTCGCACAGGCGATTCCTTTGTCTCCCGCGCTTGCAAATAATCTTTCCGCCTCGCACCGGTATACGAAATAATAATGGTGTACAACCCGTTGCGAACGAAATTCAAGTGTGCCGATACGATACGTACCGACGATGCATCCACTCCACGGACGTTTGAATCGTTTTCGATATTTCGGTACTTGTTACAAATTGTGACATCGATCTCACTTATACATATCCCATTTCTAATGGAAAACCAATTACGACCGCTATCATTTTTTTCCTACAGCTGTTATAAACGTCTACAATGACCGATCTCCCCACTGAAAAAATTTTCTAAATATACCGAATGTTTGAAAATAATGCGGAAACAATTGTATGTATATTAAAAGGGCTCACCGCTATTTTTTTTTCTTAAATCGCGTTTGCATCGTGTATCACAATTTAGTGTACCTTGTAACTAATTTTCATATGACGCTAATTTGTATTCACGTCGCCTGGCGTAATAATTCATCTTATCTGATCTAAATGGTTCAATAATTCACCGAGGGAAGTGAGAGCAGGCTGCAGTACACAGTGGCTGCATAAAAATTGTGTCTATAGACACTTGGCGTATAAGCGATGGAGGTCTACCAGAAAGAAAAAGACCCGTAAATGAAGAAGCATAAGGAGCCACCCCGTTATTCACGAAAAAACGCGGCCAATAGGAGGAAAGGACTAACAAGAGGATATGTGAGAATAAAGGGTGAAACAGGATACTTGATGGTCCGACGTGCCTCCCTAAAAATATTTTCTACTTCTTGCAGAAAGCAACGACGGTGTATCCGTGTACGTGCAATCACGTCGCCTATACATACGCGTGTACACGTGTACGAATAACCATCGATAGCCACACACGTGCTATGGACATAAACGGTAGATATGGCGCTGAATTTCAAATCAGGGAATAAGTTACGCTCGTTAAGCGTAAGCCGGGCCAAGTTCGTTTTTTTTTTATTTCTTTCGTGGAACTGCCTACGACTTCCGTTCTCCTCATCAACTGTTTATTTCCTCGTAATTCGTTCGGGTTCGCCGTATTTTCGGCGTATTAAACCGGCTAATGATAAACGTCAGCGCTAAACCGACGAGGACGTAAAGTGTTCCGCTAATTGAGGTAATTAGCGCGTCCGCGACCAACGCGGCCGTACGATTAATAATTATTTTCTCCAAGTTCATGAGACATTTGCATACGCGTTTATTTACGTTACGCGTCTTGAATAGAATATCAATTTGACCGTTCGCATTTCATAAATCGTAATAAAGCGCGCGGTAAAATAATTGTGCAAACTAAACAACGCATAAATCAGAAAAAGCCATAAATATGAAGTGTACGCGCCGTTATCACATTAATCTTGCTACCAGCATCGCTACCGCGCGTCATAATTGTTCGCTCTATAATCAACAGCAGTTACGACAGTCAAACGTAATTGGGCCGCACAATGCACACGGCGCGCATCGCGATAAAGGACTAATTGCAATTCCTGCGCCTTATAATTACGGGGGCGCCGTAAATGCGCCGGGCAATTATATTTGGCCGACGGGTGTCGTGGCGGCTCGAGTTTCAGGAATATCCGGCGTTTCCACCTCAGCCGCCGGGGAGAAAAAGGGCGAAGACGGAATGGGTTCGGATAAGTCGGAGACGGCCCACACGGCCGACCCCGGTCCGGCATCGTAGATCCCCGGACGTCTCGCGATCGTTTTGTTTGGGCGAGGGTGGTCGTCGAACCATCGCCTAGAACAATGGTCCATTTGAGCCGGTACAAGGCGCACGCGTCCTCCTCCCCGTCGTCGCGCCGTAGCGCCGCGCCGTCACGGCGCTCTACCTTCGTGTGCTCCGCGCGCGCTCGCACGAATCCCGCTGTGTCTCGCGAGCCCGGACGGAAAACCGAGCTTTCGCAAATTATGTTCGCGTGGGCTCGCTCCACAGACATCGATCGAGGCCGGGACGAGCGGGGATCGCGATATTTCAGCCCGCGGTTTCCAGCGTGGCTAAATAATGTATACACCCGGCGGAACGCGCGAGTGGGTGCGCGCACGCTGAACGCTGCAATTTCCGGTATCCACGACGACGAGTTGTGTTCTTACGCACGCCCCGCCGCTTTGTTTGACGCAATTTGAATTCGGAATAAATTCGGTGAGAGACGATCCCACGGCGATTCACGGAGATACGTCCGCGGATGAGGCCGCTCGATTCAAATTTGATGTTAGGATAACAGAGCGGGGCGTTCCTTAAATTACGTTCTATTCAAAGGGGTCGCATCCGGACCGAGATAAAGGCGAACGACGAAAGACGCGGAAATGGAGTCTTCATCGTAGCCCACGCTTCGGCAATTGTTGTATATCGCGTTTCACTTAACGGTATACTTTGTATCCGTTTTTCAGGGTACAAGAGTCTCTCGTTCGGCGCTTCCTCATCCCCGAGACTGACATTAAGAACGTACATGTAATTATGTGCACGCGAACGATCTGGAGCGACGACTTTATAAAATGTTAAATTGTACGCTAGAAAATGCAACAGTTGCAAAATTAATTATTTCACTTAAGAACAGAGACTGCTGCCGCACATAATGAGATCCGCGCCCAACGAGATAAAGATATATCCCTTTTTTTTGCCGCTTTAGAAAAGAGTGCAAAACGCTAAAACTTTAATATGAAATCTTCAAATACTAAAATCTGTTAGATATCCAGTTTCTTTACTCAGCGCTCTTATTAAAATCTTCTGCCATGATACTGCGAGAAGACGTAAGGTCTGCTCATTTAAATTTCTCATCTTTTTAAGCCAAGACAATAATGACAGCTTTAACGGTAGATATTTGTCAAATATTATTAGCTTCATTTTAAATATGTATTAATAAACGCTAAAACGCGCCGAGACAGATGACAAACAATTCAATATCATTACGAATTATATTACGCAATTTAATTAATGAAATATCGATTATATCTGCAATCGATGTTGCCAACTATTAGTTCAGCCCGTTGTCGACGACGCACGATCGTGCATAATTCAAATTGTTATAAATTTTGAATTGTGCGTGCCGCGACACTGTGTACATCGGACGCGACGCAATCGACTCCGGTTAACCAGCGACAGGTCGATGATCCTGCAGTTGGCAGGAAATAATTAAAAATAAATCGCAGGGCGTGGAATAGCGGATAATCGGTGTAAAACGTTTCGCCTTACCAATTATATGTCGGGTAACGATATTACTTCGTAACGTCGTTACATTAATATAATACGACATAATGGCAACCCTCCCCTTCCCCCACTCAGTTCTCTCCTCCCCTATCTTGCACTTTAATATCGGGCGACTCTTCATTACTGCAGACTGAAAAAGTACCGGGACACTTCACAGACAGCCAGACGTTAATCGTGCGTATTAAATTGATCCTCTGTCGATGTGGAACGCCCGACGCTAATAACGCGCGAAGATGGCGCACTGCCGCTTTTACTTTCCTGGCGCCGTTAATATTACGATCGCTCACGAAGAAAGTTATTAATAACGCAGGAGAGTCATTCGTTTTACTAGCTAGCGAGTCATTGATTGTCCTCTTCACTCGTGCCGCGGGTAAATTGTGTACAATTCTGTCCTCGTCTCGATCGATCGTAAATTCTATCCGCAATCGTCCTGCGAAATCGCAAAGGGCGATTTTTGCGCCGTTCGTTAATCGCGAAATCACGGCGGCCATTATTCATCTCCCAACGAGATCTCGCCGATATCCGTGTGATACAGAGCGCCGGACAGTCCATTCTTTTCAAAGTAAATGTTCCTAACGAACAAAAGGGGCAATCTTCCTGCCCCCATCGTGGATCGCGAGCGGCGGAAGCTCAATCGAATCGCGCCAACTTGGTCACGACTTGTCGAGGGTCGTGCTCAGGGCACGGGACGGTTATACCCGTGGCTCATCCTCGAACCTTTTCTAGGAAGATATCCGACAAAACAATGGCTTCTCATCGGTGCCAGGAAGTCACTTAACCCCGACGTGCATTGGCTCGAACCTCTATCTCGGATAATTAATAGCCTGGTCTCGATCGATCAGAGCCGACATCGTACCACCGTGGTCCCGAGCTGGACGAGCATAATGCCCAGGTAATTGCTTTATACTTGTTATTCGCTTGACCGTCTTGCCGGCCCCGATCGGGTATATTACTTTCGAGCAACACATTATACCTCATAAGCGTGCGCGCGCGCTCGCTTTTAGTACGTACAACGTTCTGCGAAATAGCAAATGCCTTTTATCATCGCCGAGGAGAAGCCCCGCCCGAGCACTTTGGGGAAGATAGGGCGCGCTTTCGTGAAATTTCAACCTGCCGTGTAACTGGTGTATTTTTCCTTCCCGTCGAGCCTTATAATCCATGCTCGATCACTTTTCTAAACAAGTTTTCCTTACGTCGGCGGAGGCGGAAGTGCTGAACGTTGCTATCGATTTTCCTCCGTTTTCTCTTCGGAAGACAAAGTAGTTCAGGAAATAGATGCGGAGATAAACGTTATATATAAGATTCTCGAACGTCGTCCACAAAACGATGGCACTCCACAAAGAAAATCGACGTGACGCATGCTCTTTTATGTCTCGAGCGACAACGGAAATTTTTGAAATTCCGGGC
This sequence comes from Vollenhovia emeryi, assembly GCF_000949405.1. Lineage (NCBI taxonomy): Eukaryota > Metazoa > Arthropoda > Insecta > Hymenoptera > Formicidae > Vollenhovia > Vollenhovia emeryi. The sequence continues at coordinate 2,137,561 of NW_011967221.1, forward strand.
ACAAAATCGAGATGGCTTCGCCCGGGGAAAATCTCTGGCTCGATAATCGGGGGGGCAATTTCTAAAAGCTGAGTAAGCGCACTGTATCACACATGGTGCATTTCAAGTGCGTTACCTTGTTAACGGGCTGCTTAATGCTCTCAAGTTTCGCCCCGAGATTTCCCGTCGGGGGCTTCGCGCGCTGGATGCAATCTCATCCCGAGTTTGCATTTTCGAAAGCTTCTATACGCGTTTACAGATACGCCCCGTGCTCGATGGCTCCCGCGCGACCACGGAAAAAGACTGTTATCGTGAACTTCTACCTCTGTCTCGAGGTTTGCTGTGGCGCTTTCTCGTTCAATTACACAATCCAAGTAATACTTGATACGCGACTTGTCATGTTCCTACGAAAGTTACTCTCGGCTTCTCGACGACCCGACGTCGACAACGGAATCCTCTATATTGCCACGAAACGTGCGTGTTGTATGTTTAAATAATGATGATAACTAGCGAGTGTAGTATGACGGCGCGGATGTATGTGTCCAATTCGCCGATTTTACGAGCCAAGAAACGCGACCACTAAACGAAATTTACGCCATATAACCGTGAAATACTTTCTGATCCTTTGATGGAATTTTGATAAAGCTTTATGGATCGTATTACTATTGCGACAAATTTTTCCCATTTTTTAAATATTCGTTTTGACAGATGGATTTATTTACGCGTACATTTTTACAAAGATATAGTAGTGGATTTATGCGTAAGTTTTTACAAAGTTATAATAGCAAGATAATATTTTACTGTCAACGTATTTCAAATCTCTTACCATCCCGAGAGAAAGAGAGAGAAAGAAGGAATAATAATTTAATTATTTTAAGGAATAACATATTATATTTTTTTTTATTCTTTCGGGAGATTGTATTTTTTAAGCGGCGTAGAGAGCGGGAGGAAAATTATCTAATTATTTATACTTTTTTATAATTAACTTTGTTCAAAACATAAACACACCCGTGTTCATTTATTAACAAAGTTGCGTAAATGTGATTTTTACAAAGATATAATAGTGAATTTACGTAAGTTTTTACACAGTTTATAGCAAGTTAATATTTTACTGTCAATATATTTCGAATCTCTTGCCATCCCAAGAAAAAGAGAGAGAATGAAGGAATAATAATTTAATTAATTTAATAAATAAAATATTATCTTAATTTTTTCGGGAGATTATATTTTTTTAAATGGCGTAGAGAGCGGGAGGAAAATCCAATTATTTATACTTTTTTATAATTAACTTTGTTAAAAAGCAAACACACCCGCGTTTATTTATTAACAAAGTTGCGTCAATGTGAGTCGTGAGTATTATACGATTCTCAAGTTGAACATTAGGGTGTGCAGACATCTGGAAAAGCTTAAGTGCCTTTGTCAGACCTTTTAGTCTGTATCAGAGCTCGTAAACTGATCGCCGGTGTATTCTCGTTTAAGATACGGTGCCTACCAAGCAGGGTACGCGAGCAGACACCTGGTACGCGCTTTATCGAAATCGTAACGCATCCTATTTAAACAAAATACCCGGCTGCGCCGTAACACGAGGAACCGCTCGTAAAATGGTCCGTCGCGTCGTGCGAGGTACAGCACAACCCATGCTACCTCTTATAAACGGCAATTACTTATGCAAGCTATTTTATTGGGGACATCTTTCCTCAAATCCCTATTGTTAAAATAAAATTGTTAAAAAAGTGAGAAAGATTTACGTCATAATTTTTTAATTTATATCATTGAATTTCTATCAGTTATCTCCTCTCATTCTCGAATCTTTAAATTAAAAAATTTTTCAGATAACACAATTTGTCCTAGTCATCATAAATTAAAATAAAATATACATTTTTCGATTATTTTAATAATATCTGTTAAAATATGACATTAGATATAAAATAATGATAAAAACAAATGTCTAAAGGGATCTTGTTGCAAGACTAATAAAATTGTACATTTAATTCTTGTTAGATTCAGCCATCTGTATGTAGCAAAAGCTAGAAATAAAGAAACTCGTCGAACAAGAAGCAGCACGAGCGGACAGACCAGAATGCGAAGCAAAAAGAAAGAAAATACATGCTCCTGTACCGCAGTTCGGTGCTCGCTGTACGGTTGCATTCCGTTCACGATCTACTATTACATTTCCAAGTTCGAGACGAGATTGTCGCAGCGGATACGCTCCATCGTCGGAGCACGGAAAATCATGGGCAATGCGATCGCGAAGGTCAGAAATAAGTATCAACGCGGTACCCGACATCATACCGGCTGATACGAGCGACATACCACCGCGATGATCCGAGAAGGGTGCCTCAATTGCTGTGCCCGGTCAGCCGGTAGCAGGTATGCGAACAGATTGCGTTACCGTAATTGATTAGGCAACGGTAATTGCCGGTAATTAGAGCATTGGTAGTAACGCGCCACGTGCTGCGCATCTCTATCCCTATGGCGGTGTGTTGCGAGAGCACCCTCAGTCCTCCAAGTCCAACCAAAGAGTACATAATTAACCCTGATTACTCAATTCCGGGTATTGTGATCTACTTCAACGTGAAATTGGAATCTACCTCCCATGAACGGCGGGCATTAAACGCAATCTCGATTACCGATCGCTATCGGAAAACGCTTCTTTATCCCGCCGCCTCTACCTTTGGCCAGTTACTGTGTCAATTTCGCGAATCGCAGGCTGGGCACAACCTGCTGTCGATTATAATCCGCTCTTGTCATATTTATCAAAAAAGTATTTAGAACACGTTGCGATTCGTCGTTTTGGCGATATAAATTCTCCTGCCAGCTTCGGCGCATTTTAACGCGCCGCGCACCTTTTCCCCCTTTTTCTCGACCAAGGTTTTTCTCTGGCAAAAAAATTTATGACGAGTTTCGAGCGACATTTTCGTCTTTGTGTCGCGTTTTTAATTTAATTGCAGATCGTTTTAGCACACGTTACATACCTATCTGCCCGGGATATTCTCCAAAAGCACAATTCCGCTGACGATTAACGCGCGTTAGGAAAGCGATACGTGTCGATAAACGCTGAATGAAAATGTACCGGTTTCTATTTCTCCAAGCTGTTCATTCTATTGAAGCATTTCGCCGTTATGTGTGTCCCTTCCATTCTTTCGGTACGGAAAAATGGAGATTTAGCGTCATTTCGAAAATAATTCTATCGAATATCACGCCAGTATCTCGACCATTCGATAAATCGAAGCCATACACCGAATGGCACACATATAGGACGTACGACGTGCACACGCACCTGGAAGGAAGCGTGAGCCCGTTCACGCACTCACCGTGTCTCGATAATATCGAGCATAGCCGCCGCTTATCGATAACGGATCGTTCAGCGCGTTCGATGTCGTCCTCCGTTCTGTCTACTCCATCGCCTCCTGTACGTAGATCGGCTTTAGCGATCGCTGCGATCGGTAATCTGGACCAAGTAGGTACCGTGCCAGAATCAGGATTCTCGATGGAAGCGGCAAGTGCAGCGGAGAGCACTTCGTGCCGGATCAAGCACTGTCAACGAATCGATGGAGTGCTTGCAGCGCACGGCACGCGGGAAGGAAGAATAATGGGATGCGCCATGTAATTTGCAGCCGACGCCAAAATTCAAGTGTTAGTCTCTTTGCTCGCATCATCTTCTATGTGCGATTGTTCACTATAATTTCGTAATCACGCGCTCTCTATTTTGTAAACTCACATCACTCATTTTCCACTACACGCGATCCGATATACGAACCGTATCATTTCATATTTATGTAAATTAATATGTACACACACACACACACACATACACACACAGGCATACCTATATGTATACTTATAATCTGAAAAAGAACATTTTTAATAAAAATTACGGAAGCGACATATATACGAATCGAGAGAAATATTTTGTCGATTTACCTCTTGATTGATATTAATCAGGCCAGATATTTATAATATAATTGCATTTTTCAATAACCTTATGACTGCAATATTAGCAGATGATTTATACGAGTATAAATAAATTTCATTGCATTTAATGAGAAACACCGAAAGCATGCTTGAAATTATTAAAATACGAATAACGACGCGTCGGCAATAATGAACGTTGGAAAATTAACAGGGCCGCTACCTTGTTGGCCGCATATTCGTACGTTGTATATTTATTACGTCATATTTTAATAAAACGCGTTCGAGCAAAAATCACATATGTAAAACGTTGTCACATTTTTGAGCTTTATCTCCAAGTCGGTTAAGATTTTCCCCGAATGTAATTGATCTTTAATTGAATGAAATGTATCCCGTGTGCGAGTCACAAAAGGGAAATACAAATAACGAGAAGAGAACTGATTAGAATGTGGAAACTCCATCGACCGTAACCAGAACCAGAGGCACGCGTGCAAACATGTCCCGCCTACCTTTGTACGCGCGCAATTTTAAAGCCGTATGCCTTTCGACGACAACGGGCAATCCCGCCGGGTTCCCGTTTTCATTTGGATTCACTTCCCTCTAATTATTGTCGATTCGAATCTACTGCGATAATAGGCTTACAGTTAATTGTTTTGCGTTTCCGGCGTCATCGTTACTATTATATCATCGTCATTTGCGACGAGTATTCGCGGAGGACCGACTTTTACCTTATTATCGGCCGGACATATGCGCTTATGATTTTCCACGCAACGTTGTTCATTTACGACGTCGGAAATGAGATTTGGCGCCGCGGTAATCAATATATTATGACTGCAATCTTGAAAATATTGCAATTGAAATTTTCATCGGCGCGCAGCTATCGACATTTCTATATCGCCTTGCCCGTGACGCGATGGCGCTGGGCTCCTAAAATCTATCCTTATATTACATTATTCAATTTTACGATTTAAAATTATATTAACGCCAATTTAATGCTGACGCAATCAGAATTATTCTACCATTAAGAAATATTAATGCAAATATCAAAAGTGGAACGACAAACTTCCTCGAGGTTCGTTTTAAATTATCCTTCGCGAGTTATCTCTCCGAAAGTAATTTCATACAAAAAGCCATTGTCAGCTTCTATTCTAAGTTTTCGCAACAAAAGTTCGCAGTATGACAACAGCGATGGTGGAGCGATTTTCCCTCGACGACGCAGCGCGCTAAATATTTCAGCCGGGCATCGGTAATCCGTTTCCAGCTGAAACCGTTGACGGCGCTTCAACTAAGGAGACACGGTGCTCCATCCTTTTAAAGCCGGTGGAAAGGATCAACGACCGAGATGAGACAATCCGTAGACGAATTCGCCGCGCCGCGCCGCCGCGGAGGTAAGGGCGCGCGAAAGGGACAAAAAGGCGCGGAACGACGCACACATACACACGCGCGATCCCGTTTGCGGGTGAAGCTCCGGTGTGTATTCCGCGAGACGGAGCAGGTATCTTTGAAGCGGCTCCTTGCGGAAAGGAAGTAAGACCGTGTTTCGCCGTCCGCGTCCGCGCGAGCTTTCGGTCCCTCTCTCGCCCTCCGGTTGGTCGCGCTCGTACCACCTCTTTTTCCCCTCTAATCTCTTCCCGTACAATTCTCGGCACGGTGTGACACGCGGATCCCGAGCTCAGCCTTTAAACTCGAGAAGCAGCTTTCAGCCTAGAATCTCGCAGCCAGAGGTCCCGTCAACCAGGATCAAGCCTGCCGTTTCTATTCTCGACTGTTTTCCGCGTGCTTTTGCGCAATGAAAAGTCTAAATCTTATAACTATGCTGCGTTGAGGTAAAGGGGAGAGAGAGAGAGAGAGAGAGAGCTCAAAGGTAGTCGTTGGCTTTGCTTGCTGGATCTCTCGACGATTAATGAGGGACACGTTGATCTTACATCTTTGTTAAAGCTCATTATTCCCGCGCACTCTCATTCACGGAGGTCTCATTATTTTTCTCTCAATTTTCACTATCATACTTAAAAACTACTTGACTGTAAGGGAAGTATACATTACGTATCTCGCTGTTCTTTCATGTACGCTTGCGCGTGTATGTGTGCGTGTGAATTGAATGAATCCGCATCTTCTGTACGGCAGAGTGTAGAGATTTTCATTCGCGAGGGCACAAATGTGATATCCGATTCAGCAGTGTTAGTTGAAGAACCTGTTTCTACAGCGAAAAATTTGTAAGGCTGCATCGGAGGACCCTATATACGCGGAGTAAAGCGCATGCGACTTCGTCATCGTGCGCAAATAATACGTTAGCAATGAGTATAAATAATATCCGCGGTCTACCGACAATTACTTTGCATTGCATTATCACGATATTCACAACTACAACGATATCTCGCTCGACCTTCTCGACCTCGATCTTACCCGACGATGAAAATGGCAGGAAACGTAAATGAACGTCTGCCGTACGCAAGTGCGCATACATACGGATTTTCGTCTCGGGCAATTTTAAATAATTTGCTTTTTCTTTTCAATTAAAAGACGGACATACGATGATAAGTTGATAATAATTTCTAATTTCGAGAGGCACTCAGAATTTCCTCGAATGCATTTAAAGGTACGTCTATCGGAACCGCTTAATTACAAAGAATATCTCTCCAGAAGGTAGATATTTCAGAGTGCATCTTTTTTGCAGGCGATGTAAGTGCGCGCTATATCTTCCCCTTACGTATCGGCGAATAATTTCTTGCGGCATCTTATACGCACATGTGGCATCCGAGAAAAACACAAAACCTTCCGCGGAGCGGCGTCTACCTTCCTCCAGGAAACCATACGCGTGTATATAGTTAACTGTAAATAGCCGGTCGCAACAGGCGGTAATAAGCGCTTATCTTTAACGCGATAGTAAAGAGCCGCCGTTAAGGCCGCGGACAATCGCGTACGCGGCTCGTGAGAACGGAAGAAGTCACTCGAGACGCGATGCGCTGTGCACAAGGGACCGAAAGCTTTCGAATGTTTACGGGCCACCCTTGAATACCTTTCGAAAAAAGAAGTTTTTTATTCATTACTCGAGACCATTTTATAATTTCGCCGCATAACACGGCGACTAAAATGCACGTCACATAAATCATGGGTAAAACACGATGAAAGTACTACCAATGTAATTGCGATTCACGCGATAACGCAATATAACATATCTGTCGGGTCTTGTTTGAATTTTGAATGATGCATTAAATATTAAAGTAAAATTTCATTTCTGCGCTCATGTATGTTTACGTAAAATCCCGCCGAAGATAATTGTGTATTAATATCTGGGCCGCCGGTTTCACTAATGCATGCTGGCTTAGTGAGCGGCTACGGCTCGCAATTATATGATCTATAAATATAATCTATAATGCCGGTCTATGTAGGTATAATGCACGCTTTACTTTGGATATACTATTCAATTAATGTTATACATCGATAATGAAAGCTCTCTACGATTTAATAATAAGGTCGTGATTTGTAGTCGCGAGCGACTCTTCCTCGCTTAAAACGAATCGAGAAAGGAGGGAAAATCTAAAGCGGTCAATCAATAGAAAAAGAATAGGAACGTAAGAAAAGAGCAAGCTTGGCGGGGGCAAGGAGGCGGGAAGCGGGAACGAATGACCGAATACATTAGGAGAGATCCTATCGGAGAGTACAGCCCGTTACCTGTGTTCGCCTTGGACCAAATTGGAGGCTGGTTCGTCGTGGACTCCCCGGAATACATTCCCCGATCCCTCTCGACCCTTTGCGAGAAACGCTCGCAACGCGGAGTGACAAATGGTTCGGCCCTGAAAACGCCACGGCCGTTATTTCGTGTCTCTCCTTCGCCCTGCGGTTTCTTCGGCTATGTTTTTTACGCCGCGAGACACGCTCGTAACAAACGTTTCGCGACGATGTTTGCGTATAAAGAACTCTTGGCGTCGTTGCGACAGTCTCTCGTGACGTATCGCGACACACCTTGCGGAAAGAACACGGAACCAGAATCAGGCGGTTGATATCTGTCTGCAATTTAACAGTTGAAGCTTTGAAACGGTCCCGTTAATGCCGATGGAAAAATTCTCTTACGCCCGCGCGCGCATTACCGTTAATTAAGAGCGCGTTAAAACAAGCACTAGTTGTTGAAGCTTACGATAAAATTTTATCCTCAAATCAAATTCTCTCCTGCAAGACTAAAAACTTCAAAGTTCTACGAGGACTAAAACAAAATTAAAGCAAAGCTACGTGAGATATAACGTTTATCCAAACAGTTGATCCAATCTATATAAAATTATTCTACATAACAGTCATTGTTAAAGACAGATATGCAATTATTGACGTCGCCTTCATTAAAAGTTAAAGCTTTGTAGATTAATGAACAGTGTATTTACACCGTAATTTTTTTTTGCGATGAAACACTATGTTGTGTTAATCGATTTTAATCGGTGCATCGATTATATGTAATACATAACATTAAACCTAGGGTAAAATATGAAGTTAATTGCACGGAAGTGCAACTGACCCGAATGATGATGCGGTTTGCACCAGCAACAGCTACAGGCAAATTATTGGCAAAAAGACTGACTGCAGATACAAAGAGATCACTAAGTGTTTAATAGTTTTTGTATAGCTCGCACGGTTGATGCATTCTTTGTGAAAATATCCAAGTGTAATAACTAAAGTCGTCAAAGCAGTCCTCATTTCAATCGCATAATGATGACGTGCATTCTAGAACAGTGCGTTTTATCTAGAACAGTGTAATTTTATCAAGCGTTGCTTGCATTTAACGCGCGTGTAAACTAGACAGTTTTTTTTTTCAATCTTAGGCTCTTCCAATTTATAAAGCTGAAGAGAGTGCCCGTAATTTCCTTCGCAGATTGGAAATACTGCCTTTATTACAGAAACAAAGGGACGCACGTTAATTTGCATATCGCGATCGACACATCGTTGACGTTAATGAGATTTTCAATGAAGCTGGAGGAGGAAAGTCCTCGCGTCGCTGCGCGAAAGTGCCATTAAGATTTTACTATCGCTTATACAGGAAACTCCGGTCAGACGTAGTCGCCGAATTTTTATCGCCCGAGTATTTAACTTTATATGGCCATTTGAATATCGCGCGGCGGGATCGCAATTCTCACGGAACGGGATGACGGGAGGGTTTCACGTGGAAACAATTTCGGATATCGTGGCGCACGTGTGTGATCGTATCTTTCGAATGCGCGCGTGTCGCCGGGCGCCCGTCACCGTTAGATTAACAGTCCGTCGCGTAAAATGAGCGAGTTGACAAAGTGTCGCGTAAAACTCTTTTGTAACGCGCGCGCGCATCCCTAAATCAGCAAACTTAGGCAAAGAGAAAATTGCATTAAGTGCGAATCGACCAGGTCCGCGTTTGCGTGCCTGTTTCGCCGGCATTTACAGCCTCCAGTCGTGGCGTGGCGAAAGCATGAAAGGGAGTTCCCGGGAAATCGCGGAGAGTCGTGGAGCCCGCGAGCTTTTGCTACCGTATTTTAAGGATCTCATTAAAGTGGCGCATCGATCATGCTCGAGCGTGGCAAAAGAAAAGGCGCGACGAGAGACAAGAGAGACAGAGAGAGATGCTGGGGGAAAAAGGAGCGAGAGCGTAATGCGTGGGTGGAGAGGAATCCATTATGACGTCGGCTAACCGTCCGGAGGAGGCCGGCATCCAGTAAGAATTGAATAAACATGCACGGGATGGCAAGTGTCCCAGGTCGAAAATTAATGTGCCTGTGGAAGTCGGCGCGGCGGGGCATCTCTACGCCGGTGCCAGCCCTTTAACTCCACCGACGACCTTTTTGAGGAATCCGGTCGGGAACGCCGCGAGAACCTCCTCGCTGTTGTTATTGCTCACGATCAATTTAACATATCCACGAGATCACAGGGATAGCTCCACCTCCTTCGCGTAAGTCGCATGCCAAGCGCGGTCGCGTACAGGCAAATCTATCTTAAAGACGTGGCCGAAGTAATCCCCGGGGGAAGCTTATTCTTCGGAAAGAAAGAGATTCTTATCTCGAACATCTACCGTTTTAAACAGCCACGGCTATGGTGAAAATGAACAAGTTCTCTCGATTATCGCGCGTGTACGATGAAATGCAATAATATTGGCATCTTCTCCAATTATTTCTAGTGATATATACCTATGTATGGCAGCAGAGGGAAATTAACGAATTATACGGACTGCGTGTAGATATTCTATACACGGAGAGGATTTTCTCTTAAAATTCGCCCTGAAAATCATGCAACCGTGGGACGCCATGGCATTTTGAAGAACTTTATAAAAGGTTTTGGAAATTTTACCATACATTTTACACACACTAGTGATTATACTTACAATTAGTATACATTTTACGAGTAAAATGTATGGTAAAATTTCAAACAACTCCCATAAAATTCTTGGAAATGCCGTACTGTCTCGCGATTACATGATTTGCGGAATAAAAATTCTCTCTGTATCGAAAATGTTTAATTTTATTACAGTGTTGTAACTAATTCCATGAATTGCGTACCGCGACTGAAAATCGTTATTAACTGCAGCTTGATATTATCGTCAACGACGTACCACAGTTTTCGACCGGCAGTTTAAAAGACGGAATAAAATACGGATTTAAACGAGTCTAACTGGATGTCGTGAGAGTCATTTTCCTCGATGCGCACCGGCCGTGGACATCGAGAAATATTTTCGGTTCGTCTGACGCTCCTTCGCTCGAAAATGAATAGCGGCGAAGATGGCTCGCTGCTTATCGCGATTTTGGCGTCGCTCGTGCAAGAATTTCTCGCGAGGGGCGAAGAGGGTTGGAATCCTATACTCGCTCTTTTCTGCTGAATCGAATAGACTTCCGGTTCTGTGAACGGTATCATCCGTCGACGCGGTGAGAATCGAAGACGCGACGACACTCGCGCGCGTGTACTGGGTGTCTGGAAACCATTGTTACCGTCGGATATCGTAAAATAATAGTCTGAACGTAAAATAAGCAATACACTCTGATACATTTCGCTTTTCCATTACATTAAAAACATTTTTGGGCAGCGTAGTGGCGGTGTTTGCAGCGTTCGCATCTTCAGCTTTACTCTTCGACACCACTACGATAAGTTCTAAGATACCCTATACGCACCGAGATGCGTATTTTTTAAAACGGTCTTTCTTTCGTCAATGGCCGTCTCTCGCGGAAATCAATATTCTGCTATGAACTTCCCGTTGGACGGTGGGCGCACAATTTATTTTTCCCTCGAACGGGACCGCGCTATCTGCCGCCGCTTCTTTTTCCCCCTTCACGGCGTATCTTTTGTGAGGAGAGCGAAAGAAGACCTGGAAATTGAGACTAGAATTTGATTTCGAGAGGAGATCGTCGTGCGGAATAAGAAATACTCGAAACTGCAAAGATACAGCGCGATCCAAGTGATCTTTTCAAAGTTAAATTTTTAAGTTTTTCTTAAGCACGACTTTGACCTTCGTAAATCTAGGATTTCGACTCCAGTGTCTTTTCAATCGAACCTTCGAATATTTTTGCTTGCGGATAAAACTTGCACTAACAAAAGCGAAAAGCATAAAAATGGAATTTATAGTAATGCAGTGATGCAGTTATCCTCTCGTTTGAATAATTTTTAAACATAATTTTAAATTGTACTTGAGTTAAAATTTCGATATAATATTAAAGTCGTCTATTACTTTATCGCTTGAGATGTCATTTGTAAGTTCGAGTAAAATAAATACAAAAAGTTTCTATTACAATAGCAAGCCTATTTACTTATTTACAACAATCATCGTCAAGTATCAACCTGTTGCGGCATTTATCCTCCTTCAAGAATAATTTTCGTGCGCGTTGCGAAAGTAGCAGCGCATAATGAAATCTTAGCGCTATGAATAAAGTCTTGTTTAACGCTATTACTGTAACGAGAAATTTAAATTTGCGCGACAGAGCTCGGCGAGAGGGGCGGGGATCAACCCGAGGATGAAAATGGGGTGTACAAGACGGGATATCTATTTCCGGGAAATAACGCAGAAAAATGAGAACGATCTCGCTCGCACGCACGTCTGGAATTTTTCGTTTTACTCTCTTCGACAGCCCGCGCGATCCTTCAAAATGGAAATCTCTGTGTGCGAGTATGCCAACATGGGAGGGGAATCCCTCACGGCACGCGTCGATAATGTGAACGCGGCTGGTTCGTACGCAAAGGTCGAACCTCATTTTCCCAGGATTCTGAAACATTCCCCGTACACAGAACGGGCATGATGATGTATCACGATTGCGGGGGGGTAAAATTACGTCTATGTATTTCCGGTGTAACGGAGCGCGCGGACATCACGGTGCGCGGACGTCGAAAGGAAGTTTCTGCGTATTAATCACGTAACCATGGAAAATGCATGCAAAATTATCGCGCTTATTTCGTACGAAATGTTTCGCCGCTTGTATTGTCGATGCGATACCCGCCGAGCGTGAATGCAGATCGCGAATGGAATTTTCAACAAGCGCGCTGTTTGGAATTACATGTCGTATTGTAATTCAATTAATCTTTCTCGCCTCGGCTCGTGTTGCGGCACGGAGTAAAAAGAGAGGGATCACGGGGCAACTACCAATCAATTTCATACACCCATCAGCATCCTTCACTCGCAGCTTCCCGTTCGGTTTAACGCCACTGATGCATCATCGGCTTTGGCGCGAACGCGCGTTCATTGCTGGAGCCTACGTCGGGCAAACTTCGCGTCTCCAGCACGGGATGCAGGCGAGCATACTTTGCATACTGTAGAGAGGTACGTCCATTTGATGTGGTCACGACTAAACCTCCCGGGCTCCACCTCGATTCGTTGTCGAGGCAGCTCCCGATGGGGAACGGCGGGAAAGCGGTTGCGTTCGATTCGCCCTTAACGGTATCTTACAGGCTCGGCTGGGGCAGGATATTGCAAGCTGTAGGATGTTTGACTTGCCAAGTAAACCACCGTCAACCCTTGAGCTCTACAGCTCCTCGCCCTCACTCGCTCCGGCCACCCTTTCCTCCTATGCGCCACCATTTCGCCTTCCCGGTTTACCGTGGCGCCTGTCGTCGTTTCTCGCGCATCTCTTCGATATTCGCATGCCGCAATTTCTATTAGATGTATTCTAATAACGCATATTATGCCGCAGTAGGTAAGCGAGTTTCCCCGAAACGCAGTCTAACAGTGCTGGGAGAGAGAATTAAGAGCGGAAGATGGGAAGAGACAGCGAATATAAGAGGGTGATCGAGACGAACCCGGGGTGGGCCGGGCGAAAGGTGGGGAGAAAGGAAGAGAGTAACTTTGTCCTAGCACTGGTTGGTGGTGCTACGTTAAATTGCGGCTTACCTACCTTAATTAATTTCGGCAGATTTATATCCTCATGCTCGATACGGCCGGACGAAGGGAGGAGAGCCGTCACGAATTAGCTCGGCAACAAGGCGCAGATGCGCGCCTTACCCCTTATTAGACGGGATTTCTTAATGGACGTCCAATGATCGGGGTTTAATGAACTTGGACTCTATCGGACGCGGCAGCGAGTAAAGTCGAGCGCGACAAAGAAGAAAGGACTGATTAAACGGGTCTGAGCGCGATGGGTTATTGCACGTCGCTTTCGCTGGAATTTTGAAGGCTCGCGGAATTTAATTCGCGCGCACTCCGGAATTTCGCGGGGGGAAGGAGCCGAGAAGTCGCGAAATCGGAGGAGGACCGATCCGACAAAAAATCAGGATATAAGAACCTGAGCTCGTCTTTCGAATGGGTCGGGCACGATAGACGACATTCCTCGTGCGAAAATTTATTGAAAATTACTTCACGGTTCACTTGCGCGCGATATGCTCGCTATCTAGTGAAGACTTTCAATCGGGATACACCAGCTTTATGGAATTTATTTTTACGCGTCGGAGATATATTTCTTGCGTTTTTTCTTACGATGTATAAAAATACGATCTTTCCTTACGTTACGTGGGAGGAAAAATATGATGAATTTTTTTCCTTGTATACTTCTCTTCTAGAAATACGAAAGACAGCCTGTTGCTATAACAACTTATCGGACTGTAAAGAGTTGTATAAACACGCGTATGTGCTTTTGGTTTATAAGTAGCTCTATGAGTTGACATAAACGGACGTTGGACAAACATGTTGAGTATCGGGACGATTGCCACGGGCTTATCGCGGTGACATTTACATCTGTTTGGTGGGAAGAGAGATTATCGGGGAAAGATCTTCCGAAAGAATTCCATGCCAGATGGACCGTCGAGATGACTGCGCGTACCATTCGAGCAGGGCGAAAGCAGGATACACGCGGAAACACGAATCCAAAAGCACACGGGAGGTCTCTGCAAAATACGTGCAGCGATAGGCGAGATGTGTCACCAGCGTATCAGAGTGTGTCGCGAAAATTATGTTCTCTTTTTACCGCCGTCTGTTTGATATCCTATTTTTTTCCACCGATTTCTACTCTGTCCCTCCCGTTCGATCTTTCACTCGCTCGCAAGGACCCGGACACGTGTTTTCACAGCAAACATTCCGAAGAAGCGTCTCCATGTAACAACATGACGGTGAACACAAAAGGTACGCGTCCGATTTTTTCCTTCGACAGCTACGGCGTATCGTCTCGTCACATTCTCCCCTCACTTCAAGCCAGTTCGCCACTTAAACGGAACGTGTGAAAAAAAATTATGTTTGCGTCGCCACTTACATACGGTTTGATAACACCGGCGTAAAGAGCTACGCTGCCGATTCATTTAACAGCGGAGGCTCATCGTTAAAGAGCGGGCGAGTAAATTGATTCTTTACCTTGCTCGTAAAATTAACGTGAGCAACTAATCTCTCAAGTAGCAAATCTACCTTTTATCCACAGGATTTCAGTGTGACATGGAGATACAGATTTTTCGCGCGTGTCACGTGTTGTGCGAAAAATTTCAATAAATAACGCGATGAAAAATTGTATTACACATTTTCTAATGATCTTCACTATTTTTATAAACAGATATACTTAAAAAGTGACCAGCAAAATTCGCAACTCGAATAGATATAGATTAAAAACGGAAATTATTTGACCGCGCGACCGATCATTAAAAGCGATTTGCACGAGTGGCTTGAATTAACGCCAGTAAATCAATAATTATTTCCCCGCCAATCCGGTAATACGCCGTTTATCTCTCAGTAATGCGACGCAACTCGAGTCGCAATATGCGTTCGCGTATCTATTTCCGTGTAATATTTCTCAACGCGCGACGCCGGTAATCCAGCAGTGCGATTATCAGCAAGCTCCATAGGTTTAGGGGGGGAAAAAAAGGAGAACACAGGACGAACGAGTGACGCAAACGAGCGGAAAGAAAGTAAGAAGGTGCTTTCCGTGCGGGGCACTTCCGCAGCGCGTGCCGCTACGACCTCGTGAAGAGTATACCGCCTTAATTCGATTCGCGTTAATTGACGGGCTCTAACGAAGACCCAACTGCGTCCGCTCCAACCCACTCTGCCCTCAGTCACCTCCACTTTTTCGTTTAACCCTCGCTACCCGTCCCTAATACCGTGACAGCCGCATTGCAGCTGCACTCGTGCGATTTGCAAGCGCTATGTGCCCTCCGATTTTATCGTTTTCTAGAAATTATTAAATATGAATAAATCAGAGCGCGATATTTCTCTCAACTTCTGGGTTTTTAGCACTTTCGACAGATGCCTCTGCTCGGAGATTTATAATTACGGTA
The DNA here is from genome assembly GCF_000949405.1 of Vollenhovia emeryi. Lineage (NCBI taxonomy): Eukaryota > Metazoa > Arthropoda > Insecta > Hymenoptera > Formicidae > Vollenhovia > Vollenhovia emeryi. Next base: position 2,153,131 of record NW_011967221.1, read on the forward strand.
CAATAAATAAGAAAGCGAACCTGTCAGAACTTATACGAATAATGTTTCTAATATCAGTTTGAACAATGAAAGTTACCGCTCCTTGTACTCTCTAAAAGTCCATCAGTGGATTATCTCTGAAGACAGTGAATACTCACTGATTTGCATTTATAAGTAAAATCGCAGAATAAATCAGTGACTATTTACAGTTTTCAGTGATAATTTACCGATTGACTTCTAGAGAGTAAAAATACCATGAGAAAATATACAAATATCATATAAGCTATATGTTTACCTCACGGATTTTGCAGCTTCTTAATTTTCCCAAATAAGTAAATCCAAGTTAATGAGAAGGATGAAAATCGAACGATTGTGAAATATAATTTAGAAATGTAACGAGTCATATCTTGAAATGTTACGAAAAACGATGAAGTTGTGTTACTTTTTTACGCATAATAATGTCACATTCGGCGAGACTATATGTCTAAATTTGATTAATAGCATTACAGCTTAAGGGATATGTTTTTTAATTGCCTCAAGTGACGCGTGATACATAGATAATGAGAGTCAGTCGAGGAAAGTCTCAAAACTTCCGAGATTTGAGTTTCCAGGGCAAACGAGGGACTTTGGATTCTTAGTCGATCAGATAAATCGGGTCTAATTTCTCTTAGGGTGCCTCGAATTGCTTTCAAAGGCGATAGAACGTGTACGTTTGGTCACGCACGCGCTCCGGTCAATGCGAAACCTTCGTCTCTCCTTCGTACACGGCGAATCGACTTACGGGCGCATGCACGTGTAACACGATGTATCTGTTCCTCTTTGTTAGAGAGCCGAGTCGACCCTTTGGGGCTGATATTCCTTCATTTTGTTTTTGCTTTTAGTTCGCCGGACGGACACGCGCGAGGCGCACGCAGAACGTTGATTGCAATAAATTGCTATGCGCTTGCGTGTCCGGGTAGAGTTTTATTGCATTACGAGAGGGTGGCCTCCTTATTCACCAGGCGATTGAGTCTCGTACGCATAATCTCATACGACAAAATTGCACATTATACATCGAACAATTCCATCTTGATTAAATCTGAATTAATCTCGCAGACCATCTTGCGCAAAATTGGAGAAAAGAGACGCCGGAAACTTTATCGCGATTTGAATGTCGATATCCTCACATACGGATGTCGATATCCAATTTATTTTAAAATCATATAAATTTAGAAAAAATATACAAATCCATGTATAGGTCACGCGATAAATTCTTTGACGCAAAATATACATTATGGTAAAAATTGACGGAAAAACGATGTATTTGACGGGATAACGTGATTTTCGAAAATCGTTTAATCATACGAAAGCAAACGCAGACACGCGATATTCTTCATCGATTTACGATATTCTTTAAATAGCCGATATCCGCGTGCAACGATCAAGATCGTTAAATCAAGATTAAATTATACCGAGGGGCTTGTCAGTGCTACATCCACGGTACACGGCGGGACTCCTTTCAAGAAGGTTTCTCTTCATGCAACCAAGTCCCGACACTTGTGAAACGCTGGTTCCATCAGTAAGACACGACCCTCTATCGTGACCACATCAAGAAACTTGTTGCGCATTGGAAAAGGCAAAGCTCGTTCGCAGCAGCGAAGACGCGGGAAGTTGCACATCAAATATCGAAGTCGATTTCTATTTATCCGTCTCGCTTGCAACGACAAGCCGCGCGCAAATGAAGAGGGGGATTAGAACGGGAATGGGATCCAATTCACGGCGCGATTACTAACCTTTATGTAAATCGCAGCCGCGGTTTGGCGATAATTCTGTCGCCTCGTTCGATTTATGAAGACGTATGAATGTATTCGCTTAACGTGACATTATCTCCGATCGACATAACAGCGGGGTTTTTCGTTCGTGGGCGGTCGTAACCTTAATGCGATTTCTGAGATTCGGCACGAAAGCTCGCTTCACGATTTCGATCGTAATACGATTAGAATCGAGAGGTACATGGCCCAATGTATATGCGCACGCCATCGCGCGAATATACGATAAGCGTGTACGTGTGCGGGTGTATACGAAGCTTTCGTCTAGGTGACAACGCGTTTAAACGGTTTATCGATTTCTTCGCTGCAGCCGTCGATTAGATAACACGTGGCGAGATTACATTGGCATGGCTGGAGTCTACAGCGGTCGATATACCGGCCAGGTGTGCCGATAAATAAAATGCGCGAAAAATAAGAGTAAGAAAAAAATCGTAGGGGGGGTTCCCTACAACTGATTTGCGGACTGTAATCGTCGTGATCATTCCTATCCTGGCGTTGGCAAAACGATAAACTTTAATGAGACAGAATCCCCGACACTTATATGTATTATTATACGCCGCGGTCTGCACGCTCGATGCATGCTGCATGTTTTTTTTTTCTGCAAGGTGTATTATGTAAATTCTTTCTATTATAGACAGGTGGTTATTTACGCTTGTGGGCAAGAGCTCGCGCGATCAGTATTTCGATTTAAAAAACCGTTAGCCATAAATTAATGCGCGTTTCATAACTGGCAAGTTGACGACTCGACCACGTTAAAGTTACGCCGCGGCAGCGCGCGTATCCGATAAATGGCGTCAAGTCAACCGGATCGTGAAATTTGATATGTATCCTCTATACAAGGTACGCGATATGTATGCGCCTTCCATGCTTACGTACACATTTCTTCGGGCGGGCAAATTTCCACGAGGTGCGCTTACATTTATTCACCCGGTTATTCCGCGTCCGCGCGCCTCAACGGCTTACAACCAGATAAATGCTGTCATTCGCGAACAAGCCTTCAATGTAATTCACTAGCGTCGCAATCCAGTAAAGTATTTACGCCTTCCTCTTTCACTTTCAGAATATCATTTTCACCGGTGTCGGTCCGCGATGAGACTGCTTTCAGAAAATTTACATTTGGCGCTCCGCCGCGCGACGCGTTTCGCCTCGCAAGAAAATTATTGTGACGCCACGTTTTGCGGGAATACACACTATTTGATACGCCGTTTAAATTCTATCCCCGCTGCTCCTTCGTACACGAAGGAAAGCGTGAGACGCATTATAATGAATCGAGCTGACTCGCGCCGCTTATCGAAACAAGATTATTCTACAGAATTTCTGATTACCCCTTTCAAAGTCTTCCGCGCGACATAAAGAATAAGGAATTCTCGTTGAAAACGGAATTTAGACGCGAGTCTTGCGTGCACAGTTCCAAGCACAAAATGCCATGAATTATTTCTACACCGCACATCTCCGCCGCGTACGAAGAATCTCGAGAACGTCAAAAAGCCCGGGGAAATCCGCGCGCTTACAAAAGCCCGCGTAAGAAACGAAAATGTAACAATCACGAGAAGTAATAAAGCATTCATGGTAAGAATGCTCCGCCCGGGGATCCCGCGGTAACGTCGTGCGTAACGCGCGGCAGACAGAGCGAGAGATTTAGCGCGAGTGGTGCGAAAACAAAGTGGCTGATTTGAGATTTAGTGGGCCGTAAAAGAGGTCCCCGGGAGCGCAAACAGGCGGACAAGGGCTAACGATGTTCGCGTAACGAGGCGGCGGCGTAAATATGCACCCGGCGCGATAATTAATGCAATTAAGTTCCCTCTCGCGTTTCCGAACAACAACGCTGGTGTGGCGAAAAACTTCCCCGACGCCCGCGCCGACTTTCTCCTTGATTCGTTTTCTCGCGGTCGGTTGCTAATTCATGGCAACTTAGCGCGCATTTTGGTGCGGAGGGCTCGTCACTGGGCGATGGATCATTACGAATGAATCCGAACGTAAATACGAAATTCTTGTCAAACGTAAAGGGAACGTCAAAATTTAAAAAAAATACTATTAACATCGTATTAACATTTCACCGAATGGCGAGTAACATTCGCGTATCCGTATAGTATCTCCCGTTTGAGTCGTAAAAACCTGCGGTGTCGTTTTGTACATTTTTATGAATATTTTTATAAAATGGTTGCACGTGTATCGTATACAAACAATGTGCAAATTACGAGTTGCATAGTTTTGTTAACAGTAAACGTCAGTTAAATCTGCATGTGTTAACTTCGCGTGAAATTAAAAGCTCGCCCGCAATGTGTGAAGATACTTTTAGGTCGGCGCGCCGAAAAGGAAACGAGAATTCCACCGGTTATAATTGGATGCGCGTGCATTCCAACTTTATTTGCCGCGCGAGAGATATAATTCTAACAAATGCATAAATTTTAATCAACCGCCGTGGCGCAGTTCCAGCGATATTTATTATGATTTATCTCACTACAGTCATTAAGGCGATATCACACCCAAATTCAACATTTTACCATTGTCAGAAAGTACTGTGAGTGTTTTCTTCCATTAATTAAAATCTTGAGTTTTGTGAGACGCAATTATTATTTCTAACACTGTGTCGATTACCATTGTAAAATTTTATCTCTTGTAATAAACATAAAAAAAATATGCTGTTGGCTCATCTCATAATTAATACGGTATACTATAAAAGGGAGCTTCATTTAGTCTCGAGCTCAAAACCGAAAGACTTTTATCGCCAAGGAGATTGAAATATTTAGATTAAAATGGAAAATAGATTAATTTAGATTAAAATAAAAGTATCAAATTTTTTCGTTTTATTTCAAAAACATCTGTAAAAAGCGTATTACTTTCGGGACAATCCAACAATAAATGTTTTCTAAAGAAGCAATATGCAACTAATTGAAGAAAATCGTAAATTGCTTAAGTAATATATATTCCTTTGGATAAGAAATTCACGGTACATCACAGAATTATGGGCACATATTTTACAGCTTGCCATAATATGCTTCTGCCATGCCGCAGCTCCAATGCTTTCATTTCACATCTTTAACGACATGGCGTGTATTGAAATTTTCCACGTGACATGTTTATCCAGATAATGTAAATTCTGTAGGCAATAATCGAGGTATGCATTTCTTGCGTTAATACGTTATATACATCATCACAGCTAATAAATCCCTATTAACGTTAATTCAATTTTCATATTTTATTAACATCATTTCCTTGCATTGATAATATTCAGCTAGCACACGCGTATATCGGACATTATTAATTCGGCGGTGCAATGTAATATGAATTATCCGGCCAACGAGAGGCTGTACGAACAATACGCATTAAATTTCGGGGTAATGCGGCATAGCTTGTGCGTATTATTAGACAAATCGCTATTACCCAAGTATTCGAGCCCGGGTGCACTATTTGCCGATTGCCGATGCAACGTTACCGAAACAATTTCCTCTCTTTTACTCCGTTTTGTTTCTAGTCGGGAGAAAGTGATTGATTCGCGCCACCAACGCCCGACATTTTAATTACGTGCGAACAGTATATCCGCTGGTAATACAAGCCACGTGGGACGTACGGCGTACGCTTGCAACGGACGACAATTCATGGGGCAGCCGATAGTGGGTCGTACCGCGTCTAATAAAAGTCTCGAGTAGCTTCTGAACTCGCTCTCTCGCGAGTAACCCGACGCAACGTATCGCCGTTGTCACGTCCACGTGAAAATTTATTCTTCCCACTATCGTGTATACACGCGATGAAACGAGACGCCGGCGAGATGACCCGCTTGCACGAGTGTATCATTGCTGAATCGGTATTTACATACCGATATTAATACGCGATAGGGAACTCCGATTGGTCAATTGCTCACATAAGACCGCATTTCGTGTCAAATTTTTCAACAGCGATTCAGAGATGGCGGTATTTTTTTCTGTGTTTCTCGGCGAAATGTTTTAATATTGGAGAAAGAACGATTAATCAAGAAAGGACCGTCCATAACTTTAGGAAAACGCTAATTGAGTCATCCGGAATAATGAACACGTTTAATACCCGCTAGATTAAACGTCATTCTTGGAATTACTCTTTTATCATCACGATCGTGTGTAATTGCGGCAGTGAAGTTTGATACATAGGAACGGAACCAGGTCTCATCCGCTGGAAAGGCTCTTTCACGAGCGAGAAGACGAAGGGGGATGAGTGTACGCCGGCGTGTGGGCGAGTTGTATAAATACCGTGGGCTCTCTCAGTCGTAAGTCGAACCACGGCGTCTTAAGAAGGCGCGCGTATAAAGGAGCGCAAAAAGAAGAGCCGCGATAAAAAGGCAGGAGGAAGGGACGCGAAATGGGCCCAGTAGGGAGACGTTGAGACACTGGAATCACGCCAGCGAATTAATGGCCCCGGTCCTTGCCGAACGGCAGACAATTATCCAGAGAATTTTATTTAGTCCCCTACGTCCGACCGCCCGTCAAAATATTTCCAGTTTCCGCGATGATCGAGCGACTTCCCTCTCTTTCTCTCTCTCTCTCTCGCCTCTTTTTATTACATCTTGGCCCGTTTCCAAGACTACCTCCCTCGTCAACCACCTCTCCCCTTTCTTCGCCTTAACGCGAACGACACGCCGTATATCTGACAGCGGCGTCACTCGATACGCGATACGTTCGCGCTCGGAAGAGAGCATAAACCCCCCTAACGAATGTAAATTACCGCGTTCGAGAGGTGGAGGCTAGCGCTCTCCGCGAACGATGACACGGGCAAAAATTTAGCCGGAGAGGAAACACACGATTACTTTGGGTGACGACGTATATACCTCGGGAAGCGCGAGTCGAGTCGAATGCAAATGAGCGAGACGCAAGGGTGGGCGGCGTAGGGCTGCATTTCGAAGAAGGCGATCGCCGGCGGCGCGATCGTGAATCGCTACGGATTTAATTCGACCGGGATTTCATCAGTCGGGGCGCTCGTTCGCGATCACAAAGCTTCGGCTGTCACCGTTCGATCATCGGCGAGAGGATAAGGAAAAACGGAGGTACGTGGGAGCCGCGCGCGGGCAGACGCATCGGCGCGTGGGTGCGTCACGCACGCATGGCCAAGTTAATGACGAGGAAACAGCGGCGAAGAGGAGCCGATACCGCAAGGGGTTGACAGCGGATTCGCTCGCGTCGAGACAAAGGGTGGAACAGGCAGGATTGTACATACATGACACAACGCGCGGTCGTAATAGCTGCGATGATGTCCGCGCGACGCGGAATTTCTATTGTCAGATACGTGTCCGGCAGGTTTAATGATTTAATGCTTATTGTTGGTCCTTCTTGCGATTACGCCAGGCTATTGTATCGTAGGTAGTACACTCTGTCGCCGGTGCGTCAGACGGCACGTAGGTATATCGCAGAAATGTATTAAGGACCGTCTACATTGGAAGTAAGCGGCAAGAATTAAGAAATCCACAACTTTTGCTTATCAGTGCAAAAGCTAAAGTACAGGCGTAATTTTTTAAAAATATTTATAGCACTGGTGCGCTCTAATTCGCCGAGAGTAAGCGTCAGAGCTGAAGTAGGAGTGAGAAATGGCAATAATTCATTTCTTTACTCCCACTCTTACTTCTTACGCCAGGCTTACTTCATCTATTGTAGACGATCCTTTAAGGATATGACCAAAGTCTTTCCTAACATTCATATTTGTTCGCGAGATATAACCTTCGGTACAGGCGGAATTCACACTCGGTTGTTTTTTACGAAGCCTGTAATCCATCCGGCCGTCCGTTTTTGCAGAAATCCCTCTTTCTGTATATAGCAGGGCAAAACTATTTGGCGGTTTTTATGCGTAGAAATTTCTCGTGCACACGTAATTTGCGCATGTGTTTGCACAAACTGTTCCGCGTGTACTTTTTCGAATAAATTCCACCGGTATGCAAAGTTTTTACGCCCCCGTGCTTTACACACACGAAAATATCTCGTAATAGTGTGTCGTTATAAATATTGCGTATCAATATTGTCGCGGCGTTTACAAACGCGCGGCGAAATAATGTAACGATTCATCGAATTCGTTGAATTTCGACGGAGAGCTCATCTTTTACAGATCTATCAATCCCGTCGACTCATCCTCGGAATCTTTCTCCCCGTCCACCCCGACTGTACATTTCGACAGCTTTTTATCAACTCCCCGATACACTCTCGAAACGACCGCGGCCGTTCCCTCGGCCCGTCTTGCGGCCCTCTATCAATGGTTATTGTGCCACGTACATCAGATACTATTCGATTATCTAGTACCCGAGGGATACCCGGAGGCACCGAAGAGATACTTTCCTCCTCGCGACGATGGTGTTGCGGAACGTTTCGCCCTAACTTATTCATCGCGCATTTACTTAGACCCATGGAAGCTCCGGGATCGAACTGCTCCTTCGAGATATTTCCCGTTTTACGATTCGAGTACTTACGACGCGTTTAAGCCGGCGAAGAGAGGAGTAGGTACGCCGCACGCCGCACCGGATCATTTCAACCCCCGTTTTCCGGACCGAAACTCCATCGACGATCCTAAGATCGTAGGCACTTCCGCGCAGCTCCCCGACATTATGTGGCGGCGGATTATGTCCCGAGTAAATGGATTAGAAAAATCGACCGGAACGTCAACCTGCCTGCATTTTATGACGATTATAATTTCTACAGCTGACCCTAATAGCTGCGGGGACCGCTTAGATTCCTGTCCCTCACATACGGTTTCGGGCCGTTTCGGTAAAGCGCTGATGTAATATTTAATCAGTTCTTCGTTTCAAGGGGGACTTAAATATTTTATGACGTTAACCTCGTTTATATTAAAAATTTAATTTTATTTCCCGGAATGGTACCCTCTTGGCAGTTTTGCCTCGGGAAATTGAAAATTTATTAAGTTTTCTGGAAACACATAAGTCTTGCAAGACACTTGATTAAAACATTTGCTGTTTCTATAAACACATAAAACTTAATTGCTTCAAGACCGCAGTACGTTTCTTGATCGTTGCATTTATTTTGTGAACTCAATATATAACATCTGTTCATTGTGAAATACTGTTGAAGAGAAATGTTCACTCGCAGCGCACTTTGCTCATTAAAAGCGTTATCGTGTAGCTACGAACAAGTAATTTCCTTTGTGGCAAACAGCTGGCATATTAACAAACAAATATAAATCACTTTAAGCGTGTTTTCTTAAAGAGACCGAAATTGCCGCAATGAAGGCAGGGACAAAAGTCGGGCGGGATAGAGTTCTTCCTCTTTAAATTTCGTAAGTCAAAGAACTTTGTTTCCCCGAGTTTCTCGTGTGGGAGAGGCTCATCGCGTGTCCGTCGACACCGAAGAAATATAACCCGGAGAGGATAGCGACGGGGTGAGAGAAAGTTTGTGATAACAGTATGTAAGAGTTTCCAAGTCGAGACGTGGCTTCACCGTTATTATTTTCTACTATTAACTAGAAACGACGCTATTAATTTTGTCATTGCATTAATATGCGGTCTGCAGGCAAACTTGCGGGATATATAACGATTACGTTTCTTAAAAAGTCCTAAATAATAACGCGTAACCGAGCATTTTGCGAATAGTAGTACTTTATATGCAAATCTTCCTCTGACTTTCTTGTAATTGCCTGCAATGGGCGCCGTAGGAAATATATTATTTTTAAAGAGAGATGTATCGTCGCGCGTAGTGCGCACGTTAATAAATTATATAGTGAATAAAATTCGCGAAACTTGCTACGTTCAATATTGCACACATTTATTCACCATTTTATTTACGATTATATATTCATACTCTAACGTAACTATGTTTATCTATGCTTACCGATTGTGTTTCTGTCATTTTTATTCGCGCACTAAAGAATTATTATATATATTACACTATAAAAAATTTATTGCGTCGATGCTATCGGTTGAAACGTAAAATCATATATCTCATTACGACAGCGCCAGCCAGAAATGTTAAAAGTGCAATATGACAAAATACAGTAGCTCTATTTGTTTGTGCGACGCAACAAATATAAAGTTGAAGTGCCTTTTACGGTTGAGGACATGCTAAGTGAGGAAATATTGGTCACGTTGCATAAAGGTTACCTCGATAATGAATTAATTTCGCTACTTTATAAATTAATACAAAGTGTTTCATTAATAATTAAAAATTATTGGTATTGCCAGTTTCTGATTCAGTATGACTGATAATATGGAATGCCCTAAGATATCTAAGATATTGATAGAATCGCCCTGCCCGAACACGTGCGCCCGAGAGACATACGATTCTCGCACGCGCTCGTTACAAATACGGCTCGAACGTAACATTAACATCCGTTCGTGCGAAAATCGATGAACATGCCGTAATGTTTTCGAGCAACGCGGTGAAACAACCGTACCGGTTATCTGCAAACATCAGCAGGCCGTTTCCCGTGCAACCGAGTGGTTGGTTAAAGCAATTTACAGCCTCGTTTGTAAACAAGCCGTCACTCGTTTGTTCACACTTGCCTATCGACAATCGACACTTTCGTTGTGCAGTAATAAATTAATGTCGCGCTGTCTCAGGGCACGATTGCGTAGGCATTGAATCAATTTTGTTAATGAAGCAACGTGCGGAGAGACCAAGATTCTAGTTATCCGACTAGACTTATAAGCGATGAATATTACTTACAATATAAATACGATTATTACTATTACATGTAGTTATTCGAAATTTTACTTGTGGTTGTTATTGCAATATTTATAGTACACCTTACCAAATTAAAAGTTCATTTTGGTTTATGACAACCATATTACATATAAATTGCATGGACCAATATTGTGTCTATGAGAACTATAATACATTGGTAGGTCAACCGTAACTTACGCAGTTGGAAGAATTACAAAAATGTGGTTGGCTCCTAAAATGACTATAAACTATAGTGAAATTGTGGTAACTGCAACCATTTTTTCCTGCCAGTGTGGTTTGCAATATTTAAACTAAGTTATGTTTTCGTGTATAAACGATTTTTATAAAACAATAAATGCAATTAGATACAGCGGCATAATATTCTCTCTCGTACTCTACGGAACATTGCGAGAAATGATAATATAGTATATACTAATAGTTACACTGAAGTTTACACAGAAGCCGTATCTCTGTTCAAAATTAATTAAGCGAAATTAATTAATAACGATTGAACGCTTGCAGCCAGATTTATCGAGGTGTAAAGTAAATTGCATGGTTGCTTTGAATCTCTTACGAGATATGAATATTGGATTGCGGCGAGAGACAAATTTGGGGAAGTTGGCTAATAAAAAATGACGTGGCGGGGGGAGTTAAGTAGATTAAAGTAACGTTCCACTTGTAATCACGCAAGCAGATCGCGGATGAGGAATGCGTTAACGTGCATTCATTATGCCTCGATCGTCAAAAGATTCGCGCGACCGTTTAACAACTTCTGCCTTTGATCAGCGCATGCAGCACGGACTTCCTATCGCTCGTACTTCCATGTAATTTTTGCCACAGAACTCCAATATACTTACTCCAATAATCACCTAGCCTGCGTGACTCGAACAATTACCGACAACGCTCCTGCGAGAGAGAAAATCGACCCGCCGCGGCTGCCCTCTTTGGCACGTCAGCTTTGTTCCTAGGAAATTGGATTTGTCTAGAATGCAAATGGAGTGCTGGACCAGAGTGTGTCGCGCATTGGTCGAATACGAAGTGCGCGATTGCACGTGGAAATACGGAAATTGGCGTCTTTATATATGTACTGTGTAACTGCAAAGTGCGTGAACGAGCGCCGGATAAAATCGGGTGGAAGGCTGAAATTGATCGACACCGGCGAGGGGAAAATATCTTGTAAAACACTTCTACGAGACACATTTGTTTCGGTCAAAGATATTATGCGCGATATTACTGAGAATCGTTCGCAAAGTTCGCCGCTTCAACCGCAGCTTCCACGTTTCTCGCATCTTTTCGACCTCGTCGCCAATTCATCAAATGTACATCACACCTCTGTGAAGTTGGCACCTCATGTCTCAAAAAATCTTTTTTTTCAGTTCTGAATGCACCCCGAAGAGTTCTAGAGTTCCTTATCAATTTTAAAAACTTTTCCTCCTTTCGTCCTTCGGTTCGAAAAATTTCTAAGTCCCGAAGGAGGAAAATTTTTTAACAGTTCCAGCAGTTCGATTGGGAGTTCTGGGTAGCCGCTCAAGAGTTCTAAAGGAAATCCTAATGGCAAAATTAAATATTTTCAATACTTTTAGTGTTATCGCTGATTTCGAGATTTCATTTTGTGAAGTTAGCATCCCCAAGTTTGAAATTTAACTTTTTTAGGTTAATTCGCCAGGACTATTTTTAAAATTGATAAGGAACTCTACAACTCTTCGGGGTGCATTCAGAACTGAAAAAAGAAATTATTTTTTGAGACATGAGGTGCCAACTTCACAGAGGTGTAACATCACAGCCAATTCACTGTCTAAAATGTTTCCGCGTTAATCCTTCGGCGACAGATGAGGCGCAAACATTCTCCCAACAAAATTGATTCAATGCCTACGCGATCGTGCCCTGAGACAGCGCGACGTTAATTTATTACTGCACAACGAAAGTGTCGATTGTCGATAGGCAAGTGTGAACAAACGAGTGACAGCTTGATTATTACGCGCGATATTACTGAGAATCGTTCGCAAAAATTCGTCGCTTGAACCGCAGCTTCCACATTTCTCGCATCTCTTCGACCTCGTCGCCAATTTATCGACATCAAATGTTGTACATCACAGCCAAATTCACCGTCTAAAATATTTCCGCGTTAATCCTTCCGCGACAGATAAGGCGCAAACATTCTCCCATAGGCCTTTAGAAGATCGGACTTCAAAGAGATACCAATCAATCCAGCATTGATGTTGCGGCGAGCGCAAAGCAACGAGCGCGGCGGAACATGCGGTGAACGTAAGGCACGGAATAAAAGAACGGGCTTGTTGCAGCGCGCCGCAGCTTTCGCTTTAGCGAAAAAAAAGGGGGAAGAGAGGAGAAAAGGGAGGAGAGAGAAGAGACGCAGCGGCACGACGCGCCGTCTGGCACAATGGCGCGCGAACGGGCTTGCGAGTGTGCGGCGAGAAACCGTGTAATCTTACTTTCTAGCCGGTCGATTGGCCTCGAGGAGAGTCACTCTTACGAGCCCGACGCGACGCGACGCGATGGTCCAGGCGTGCAGACACGCGCGCGCGTATAGCCTCGAATGCACGAGCGTAACGAGCGATCGCGCGAGCTACCGCGTTTCGTCGGCATGAAAATTGCTTGTTGTACGGCGCGAGGCACGTTGCTCCCGGTGTTTCCGTCATGTGGCGTAACGAGCCATATCTAAATGCCCCACCGACACGGCGGGATACGTCGGGTAATTGATAATTGAACGTTTCAGATATACGTTATCTCGGATTTATCGTAGGCGGGGAGAGGCATTGTGCGTCTCTCGCGGCCAGCGAGAGGGATACGCGTTAGAGGACTGGTTCTTACCGGCGACGCTGGGCGCCATTGACGCGAGATGGAAGGCGTAATTAAGCCTTTACAGATCGTATCGGCGAGACCAAATATAATGGCGCGTTAATTTTTTATCCCGCGTTAAGTGCCGTATGATCCTTCCCGAAGTGCGTCGCACTCAATTACACGCACAACTCGGATATGGCGCATGCCATAAAGATATTTCTTAATTTTATATATAAATTTTATATAAGTTTGACTCGATAACTACTGAATAATTTTAATTTCGTATTTTTGCCGATTTGCAGTTGAAAAGAACCCAAAAATAGGGTCGAAACGTTGTACTTGCTAAACAAAGAAATATGCCAGTTGGGTTGACTACAAGTTCCCTGTTTTAATTCTTAATCATCACCGGTGACTATAAGTAACTTCTTTCTTCGTTTACATATAAATCCCTAATTTTAATATACATAATTTTACTTATGAATTCTTATTTTTATATATAAATTAGCTCTTTACGCTATCGATTCACGCATATTCACAGATTCCCACACTTTTCTACGGATAAAATTGATTAATCTTTTCTCATGTAACAAGTAGTATGTTTTACGCGAGGGGGAAACCGCTGACCAAAATCTTGTACACCAATGCCCACTAATGCCCAGTGGGCATTACTTTATCTTATTATCTTATATTCTCTTTATATCGCCCCAACAAGGCCCAATGCCCAAACTAATGCCCAAAAATGCCTAGTAATGCCCAGTAATGCCGCAAATCTGTACACCACAATGCCCTCAGCGGTTTCTCCCTTGATTTTACGTCAACGTTTCGGCAGCAATTTCGTAGCATGTTACTTTTTTCTATATTCCTAAAAATCAATCAGTGGATTATCACAGAAAACAGTGAATAGTCACCGATTTATTCTGCGATTTTTAGTGGTACACTTGTAACTGTAAATGTTATCAGTGATAATTCACTCGATTGACTTTTAGAGAGTACTTGACAAAATATTTACGCTCCCATCAAACACGATTCTATAATAATCAATTGTTAAATAAAGTACGCCTACATTTTACGAAACAGTATTCTCTTCCCCAAAATAATTTTCCGTTCTTCCCAATGCGATGTATCTTGAAAAATAATTGAGTACAAGTCGAGCTAAATATTGCCAGACGATATTTATTTATTGACTGTTATCTGTATTCATTAACAGAGGTCCGTTTTTCGAGCGAATTGGCTATTTTTAATTAAATTCTTTTAGCGAGAGCAACGTGCGAACAGGAACGTGCAATAAAAGCGCGAGGATGTCGATGGCGGTGCGTAACGCGCGAGATTTACGCCATGCCGATCGGAGTGCCTGCGTCTATTAAAACGGCTTTCCGCGCGTTCGCCGGTGTCGAACGCAAATAACCGTGGCGCGTTGACCAGAAATTCTCACACGTATCGCCGTTGTAAAACTCTCGAAAGCCGACCAGTACCCATCTCGACGAGGTGTAATCAAGCCCGCTAAGTCCTAAGTACATACGCACACCACCGCTCGTTCGACCGTGATTTATCCGCGCAATAATATTTTTCCAATCGGCCGCACGTAGGCCTCGATATTGCGGCCGCGCCGTACACACGGCGCATGTACCGTAATCAACGCTGACAACATGAGGGATAATTCCGTAATAATTTATGAAAAGCAGAAACCGCGGCTCGCACGGCGCTGCCTCCACGCCGGTAGCGGGGCACGACGTGTTTCAGAATGTATATCATTTAAGTATTATATCGCTCGAACAACGTGTAATTTCATATCTATCCGCTCTTCCGTGAAATTAATCAGAAAGGCAAAGATGACCAACGTAGCGTTAAAATAATTACGCGATAACGCATTTACCTGTCGTCCCCGGGCTTTACATGTTTGCGGCTGAAACTTATAGGAAGTGATGGCTTTAAGCGTTCCAGTTTACGGGCAACAAGTTTCCCCAAGTGTTCTCGGCGACGTAACGACGCGCGCGTACGCTGTGTCCGCCAGTTCCGACAAGTGTGTAGATTATGTTGATGGCTTTGAATATTCCTTAATGTAAATTCCCCGATATCCGGAACACCAGGCGGACCCGCGATAATCGAGAACGGCGATTTGACACGGGGTCAAGTCACTGGATTAAACTTTACGTAGGGCTCGGCTACGCCGCCGTGCCAACGCAGGTATCGCGTGACCGCGATGATCGATGTCCCCCGTGTTAAATAATTCAACGATTTCCGACGTATAGTCTCGTGCATAGAGGGTACCCTCTTCCTCCTGCCCTCTTTCGCGGCCGCAAAATTGCGCGCGTGTGCCCACGTATAGCGGCGGCGAGTGATACCTTCCAACACAAGCGTGTAACGTAATAAGGACAAATTGCACGCGTCTCGCATAAACGACGCGACGGACGTGGACGGACGCGTGTTCCCCTAACGGGCTACCGGGTTTCTCCCGAGACATTAGATCGGCGAAAAATCAATGTCGTTCGCAAAATGATTTATTCGTAGTAATTACGCCCGAGCTCAGATTCAGGTCGGAGCAACTTTTTCTCTTTGAACAAGGGTCATTAATTTCTTGGCGGCGTTATACGAGCTAGGAAACGGCGAATATGTACTCTATATAAGACTTTATTTCTCGTGCGCTAACTTTCCTTTCTCTTTTGTTTCAGGTAAGTACGCCATACGTCATCGAGCGTCAGCTCCTTCGTGTACAAGGGATAAATATCGCTGCAACCATTTCGGATCGAGGAGGTTTGTTTCTGCCCAGCTATGTCGGTTATAAGCATCAAATGCTGCATTTCGTGCGAGAACGTCAAGAAAAATACCCCCGTCTGCTAAATGAATTCTTCTCCTCGACTACGAGAATCGCGAGAGCCTGCCGTATTCTATATAAAGTTCAATTTTGAGTTGGAACACAGCTATTTCGGGTTACGCAATATTGTAGAGACCTACAAGGCTAATTCGATCGCAACATTGTTGGCGAATATGAATTGTGAAAGGGATCGTGTACGAATTCACCCTGCGCGTATAATGAATCACGAATGTTCGACAACACTGTTTACGGGGGCGGAATTACAATAGTTAATTAACTCGTAGCATTCAAGGCACAACAATCGAACGCGACGCGCGGCTAAATTTCGCGTGCGCTATTTCGATCGGGCGCGTATCTACCTGTCCAAACAATCGGCTGATCATCTATTAATTTGCCCACTGTGCGAAATTGAACGCGAAGTATTTACATGCGTGGAACTTAATGCGCTCGAAACTGGGCTGATCGAATCGCAAAAGCCTCGCCGCATTATTCAGATACCTTTCGCGGAATCAGATTGAGGCCTGCAATAATTCTCGGGCTCGGAAGGTCGCGATCGTAAAGCACGAACGGCGGAGCAGTTAAATTTTTTACAGCGATTTCTCTGCTACTTGACTGTAGTCGCTGCATCCAGACGAACGGGCGACTCGGCCATTCATAAATCACGGCCTGATCTCGCCCGGCGCGGCGCGACGACACACAACGCGCACAAGCCGAATGAATATACATAAAATACTTATATGCGCGGTACGCGAGATTTTATCGGGCCACGCGGGGACATTAATTCCCATTGTACCGCATTATACGGATCATAAAGCTCTGCTCTCTGGACACAGGGCGATGGCAAATCTATAACAAGCAGATCGCCCGTCCGATAATCGGGCCCGCTCCGAACGGCATCAACCTTAATGGAATCATCTCCAGCCGATATTGAATATTGGTGGGAAAAATGTCGGCTTAATTACAAGTAATGCAGATTGCGTACATTTCACGATTAAAAAATACAACGCAATTTTATGAGCAAGAAGCCTGTTAATACACTGCACATGATTGATTTATTTCTATCGTAAATAAATTGCCATCACTTTTATTTGTCGGAGAAAAGCAAACAGTGATTACTTTCTATTATTCGTTGAGAATAATCATCTGTCTGCTCTGTAATAATTGAAAGATGGTTATAAAAATTTAATTTCTAGTTTCTGTTGCGCGCAATTTTGTAAATGTATGTAATATCGTTTTTTTATTATTCATAATAGACTATTTATTAGCATGTATTTCAATGTAACCAATTTAATTATCAAATTACGAGAACCACCCGTGTCGATGAACTGAGCATACAGTCGCATAATAAATTATTTCAGTGGTTTGCAAAACAGTTTGCATTTTATGTAATAATAAGTGCCTTTTATAATATTTTTACTGCATCCACAGTGCACTTCTATAAATAAATAATTACTCCCTTTTATGCGATTATTATTTTCGTTCGAAGATTGTACGAGACCTGCAAAATTATATTCATACCCCGAATCTATCTGGAACACAAAAGATGAATCGCAACGACACCGTCCCTCTCTTAGGAGTGGCCCTTATTAATTTTTTTGCCAGAAATGTCGTCTGCATTATTTCTCGAAGAAAAACGTCTGACGCAGACCGTTAAATCGTCTGCCAGTACGGAAGCGGACCGAAAGAGCCCTATCTCTGTACAGGGCGAGGATCCGGAGAAATGGACTACATCGAATCTGCGGCCGACTTCATAATACGGTCTACGGAATATCCATTTGTCGTCGGGCCAAGCCTACGGCCGCCGGGATTTCCTTCTCCCCGCGGTTATGCGCGGCCGCATTACTTTTATTCGGACGTTATTGATAAACGATAAAATCTAGTCGGAAGTCCCCCCCCTCTCCCCGCTCATAAATTCCGCGGCACTTCCGCCCAACGAGCCATTCGACAAACCGCTCGCGACGAATAAATCACTTCTACCCCCCGCAAAAGCATTTTCCGGCTAACCGTAATCCGAGCATCGACGAATTAAGGAGCCCACTGCGGCTGGATTGCGCTGGATCGATCAAATTATTATGCGATTTGTATGTGCCAATGCGTCGTGTTTCCTCTCGCGTTTTCGCACACACACACACACACACACACACACATACGCGCGCGCACGCCGGGCGACTTCATGCGTGGTATAGATGCAATTTAATCGTACACAATGCCGCGTGTAAATTGCAACCGCCACCGGCCGAGATTGGAATTTTCAGTAGCGATTTGCACAGAAACAATAAGTACCTTCAACGGTATTGAAATAATTATTATATTCAACTGCGACGTGACTACATTACTTAGGAAAATCGTGCGAGGGAGAGAAAATATTTAATCGCGTTTCAATAGATTTTTTTATTTTTTTTAATCATCGATGAAATGATACTGTCGTTAACACTACGACTACCAAGAGAGCCAAAATAACTCGTTTCTTTCGTTATTATCACTTTAAAAGATTTTAACTTCTGAAATTTTCTCTGACTTTCATTGAAACGTGCAAATGATTAATTTTATAAATTTAAATATTTCTCTATTTTAAAGATTTCTTTGTGGTAGTCTGTGTACGCTGAGATCCATTTTGTTGAATGAAACAAAATTTAGTTGACTCAACTGAATTGCTTCTTTGGACATGAGCAAACGAATCTTTCAGTTGATACAACAAAAAAATTTAGTTGGAAAATTTTGTTATATCGACACACAAATTTGGTTGAGTAAACATGCGCAGAATCCTTTTACAATATTTAACTAAACGATTCAGTCAACAAAATGATTCAATCACATTATTTCGTTTTATTCAACAAAATGGGTCTCTGTGTAGGTTAATCTTCGCTAGGTCTAATGTTAGCGATACAAATTGGCGCAACGTGCTTCGCGTTTCTCAGTTAAGAGACCCCGCGTCTCTTCTCTCCGAAAGGGTAAACGGTTTTCGATTTTACGAAGTACACGCGCAGTAAAATACGTACAGTTGCAGGAAAATCGATCAATCTTCTTTACTCGGGATACTTATGCGCCCCGCGGGGTTGGAATGACAGATACAGAAGCTATTCAACATCGTCGGATACAGTGAACGGAATCCGACGAATAGACCTCGGCGCGACGTTATTGTGATGTGCCGTGCATGCGACCAACGTGGCATATCGGAAGCCAATGTCAATCTTTCCCCCTTCGCTTATACATGCGTTGACGTGAAGACGTGTGTTCCCTCGTGCGGAACTATAGAAACCTGAATTACTTGGAGCGCCTTTCAACCCCAATGTCGCGAACTCGAGTGCCTACCTACACATTTCAATTGAACTGTACGCGCTCGCGACGCTGTCGCAGCTTCCAGATCGAGCGTAGTGTCTTCAATTTTTTCCACCCCCTGCTGCTTTCTTTTTTTTTTCGTTGAGAATATTTCCCTTTCATCTTCGACCGGCAATACCAAGAACCTCCCCCCGCTATGCAAATCGTATTTTGTCGTAAAACGTGCAGGTTCGCTGCCGAAGAAGCCAACGCGAGGAGCGGATGTAGATGTGACTAGGAATCGAAGGGGTGGGATGAGTCGAGGGCGAACGGCGTCCACGCTTGCGAAAACGAACGAGAGATTTAAGGGCGGGGTACCGCCGTAGAAAAATAAAGAACCCTCGTCTGCATGGAGCATCCTTATAAGCTGAGCTCTCGAGAATGCAAAATCGGTATACGTTTAAGTGAGCCAATTGTACATGTATGAATAAAAAAAAAGATTTCTTCTCAATAAAAGATGAGCCTGGTAAACTGTCCTAATTTCGTTTACCCTGGGTGATTCTATGAACTAAAGTGCTTTGACTCTAAAAGTGCTTTATCAACTGCCTTTCATACGTTAAACGTAAATCCAATTTGCAAGAGACAATGCGACGAAATTTGAATTTTCATTTCGCGGCTCAAACAAAATCGGCTTGAGATTAAGTAAATTTAGGGTCAATTACGATTTCAGAAGAGGAACAAATTAGGTACAATGGCATTATTTTCGTATGTAGAAATGAAGTGCGCTGATAGAATCAGTTTCCACATTTTCTGAAAATAACTTTGAACAGAGAAGACCGTGCACTAAAATCGACGCTTTCTTGTACAACTATCTTTCATTTAACGTAAACTAACGAACTCCCTGCCTGCCACGGTCACAGTTTCCAATTTGATGACCCATAATGGAAAGTGAAATGGCGAGACTGTCACCGGATGTGTCTGCGCACGCTGTGTACCGATGACGTGTACCCATGCACAAGAGCGAAGCGCATACGAGAGGCGCGCGCGACGCGGACGCGTGTCTCCGTGTTAATAATCGCGGCGCTTTCGAGACGTGTGCGTTGCTTTACATGCAAATCAGACAATTGCAGCCGATATGTACGGACGTGCGTCGGGAATGGGGTTAGACGTGGGGACTATGTCCATCGGCGGTTTAATTAGATTATGCTGCCATACCTCATCGGGCTTCACCCCCTGTTCCCCACCACCGACGACGGGCTCTGTGCAATCTGACAAACACGGAATGACACTCTGTCCAGCGATGCATAACGCGATAGCGCGCGCACAGATTAGAGATAGACAGCTGCGATAAATACACCGAGACAAAAACATGATTGACTCCACCATAAATTAGAGCGAATTTTGGCGAAACACTCTCGCGCGCGTCTGAGACCGGCGTAATATACGTGCTCCTAAATCGCGAAATTTGCTCATCGCGTTCCGCGCGCGATCCAACGTATTAGTGGGAGGTTTGTTTCAGCCCTATTCTGAAACGTATCTCTATACGTATGACGTGAGAAAATTTGTAAAATGCAGAGTCGATTTATTACGCATTTATTAATTGTGACAGCAGCAACCGAATTATTTTTACACGGAACAATTTATTTTGTTAGCAATTAAAAGCTGGAAAATATATTCAATGATGAAATAAAAGAATCACGTTCGAATTTCATGTATTTAAATCTCGCGTATATATAAAAATATGATGTTTTTTTTCAGGTGAACGTAATTACGTTCGTATACAATTTTATTCATATTGTTCATTTCTTACCGCGAGGTCCGTTAGTCAACCGGATTTCAGACCAAATGCAATTTATATAAACGAGACAACATTATTACGAATCGCGTCGATGCCGTGGAATATACTTTCGCGTTATGCACGATCGGGGAAAAATACCCTACACCCGTGCGATTCCTCAAGTTAAATGAAGATTTTATGCCCGCCAATTTCCGCGCTGCCTCGCGATCAAACGTAAATTCATAAACACGCGTGCGGGCAAACGGCATATTAAATACGCGGACGAATAAACAGATACGCACAGACGGATGAATAAGCAAACGGAGGATCCAGGACGCAGCGGCAAGAGCGAAAGGGGTAGAGGGATCCGAGCATCGTCGGATGCTCCGGGGTATAGAGTTGAAAGCCCGACAATATGCACGTTCCTGCCCGAGCCGATGATTGGACACATTCCATTCGTCTCATCGTCGCCGTCAAGCACGGCGGGGCCGTCATTGTTTCGCGACAAATTAGTTTGTCAAAACCAGCAGGAACGAGAATGACTCGCAAACGCGCGAGTCATTTCGCCTTGGAACTCGACTAGGACGAAATTGCGGCAGCAAGATGGATCGGCGGTGGCGAGAATAGCAGAAGCGCGAAACGTGCCAGTCCAAGTTATTTCCGTACGCGATTGGACGCTTTTTTTTCAATACTGCGGAGGTTCAACGAATGACAGGCGGCTATCGCGCGCCGTCATTTGTTTCGTCTACGTGAACTGAATTTTGCTTTTTGGTCTTTTCGCGACGGCCGAGGGTATACAAGCCGAAAAGATAAAGCGAACCGCTTGGTTTATACGTGAATCACAGGTCCATGTAAATTTCGTGTCTCATTTAAGCGACCGCGTAATTACTAACGCTTCCATTTACATCAAGACGTGTGGCCGAAACACAAATTAAATTTTTTTTTAATATCGACAAATTTTCCTTATTAATTAAATGTATCCAAGTCTCAGATTTTCTTAACGCGCGTGCACAGTCTTGCCAGTTAATTTCTCGCGCAAGCTATAAAGAGAATGCATAAATGTAGAGCGATATTTATAATGACAACTGGACTTAAGCTGCGCGTAAAATTAGCAGCCGGTCGTGCTGGATGCGAAACATGGCGAAAGGGGTGCGACGAGAGAAGGAAAAACAGACGCATATCTTGAGGAAAGACGGACAAATGAGAAAATGTTAACACGACTTCGAAACAAGAAACCACGACGGGGTGGCTGGGAGTCGAAGGTCTTTGAGATTTTATTTCCGCTCGAGATAACACCCTTAAACCATGACGTCGCGTGGCGGCATGGAGCCAACGAGAGTGGCGTAATTACCTACAATCAGTCACAGGATTACGCGGGTTCTGCAGACTCGGCCATTCGTTCCTTTTTTCCACGTCTATCTTGCATACACGCACATCAACCTATGCATGTTTTTACACGGCGGCTACTGTCTACTGCAGAAAGGGTGGGGAGGGCGGATAAATTGCGCGATGGTAAAAAAGTAACGACCAAAAATGCGTCTAATCTCAGCCGAAGGTCGGAGCGATGTCTCTCTTTCCGCGAGAGTACTCCGAGAAACGAGATTTGAGTCACGGAGGAGTTCCCTCGCCCGACTGTGGGGTCCTTGTAAAGTTGCGATGTCATACGATACCAGTTTTTCGAGAGAACCTAATCGTCTAACATTCGTACACGCGTCCGTTCCGTTTAAAAGCAACGAAATCGTCCATTTCGAGACTAACAGAAAATGCCTGCCTGTATGCATCTCGGTTTACGGCGCTACGTGACATTATGTCATCGTTCATAATTCAGATCTAAAATGAGTCAACGGCCTGGAAACATTTGTATTTCGTGCAATTATGAAAACAACGCACGCCATTCGGTATTCACGAACGCCGTAAAAAGAGAAATCCTCATGCTACTGCCGTGACTGGGGCAAATTAAAAGGATTGGCTCGCGAGTTTTACAATGTAAAGTTATTATCGCGACGTGGCGTAAACGTTATGACACCTGCTTATTGTACGTAAGTGTTCCTGGAAGCCAATGCCGTTTCGCACAAAACGATAATTTGCTTGGCAACTATTAGTTAGTACCGGCTAAATATTAAGTTGTATGCGAATACTTTACTCAACAATTTGATGCGTGCTATCAGATTTTTCACATGGTCACGTTAATATTTTTCTAATGCACATTCTCTTAGAAAAAATATTGCAAACAGTAATACTTTCTAAGAAATTAATTCTTTTGAATGGTCCACCAACGCTCTCATTTTATATTATTTCGGAAACAATTATCAGCCCTTTCGCAATCAACAATAATTGCACGGTAAGCACGTATATCCCTTTCCGAGAGAAGCTACCGACATTTTTCAATGTTAAATGACTTCACGTTCTCCGCGCCACCCTCACGTAGGGTCAAGAATTTAACAATTGAACAGGCCGTCGTTTATCTCGTCAGGGGTTGATCGCCTTTTTGCGCGACCGGCCCCTCCCTGCCTGCGCAACGAGTAGACGCGAGCGAGGGTGGATGTGGTGATGGACGAGAAGCAAGAACGAAGCTCCCCGGTTGCATGATGCGAATCGCTATGGGGATATATATGCAGTTATGCAGACTCCGCCGATGCGTCACTCCGGCGCATTATACGACGTGCCTTGGGATCGCATATTCCCCCGGGAACCAGTCGCTGGGGGGAGATCCTAGCGGAATATATTTTCCACGTCGCGCGGAACGACAGGTTGAGCGCGTAGAGTCACGATGTCGCCTTCTTTAATAGGAAAACCACGATGCATTTTCGACCGCAACTGTGGAATCGTCTGTTTCACGGCTCGTCGCACGCTCATTCACAATTTCGAGCGAAATTGTGCGTCGCTAACTTTTGACAAAGTAATTAATTCGCTTGGACATATCGATGGTACAGGATACTTAAACGACATTTACATTTCCTCTATTCCCGGAAAATCGCCTAAATGACATAACACTGCACTTGGCAGGCATGATATTGGATTTTATTTCACGAGTCGATAGATTGAAATAGGTATTTCCGTATCGACAGTTATTAATCTGTATCTGCCGCGCTCATGATAATGCGCCGCGGATTTTCACAATTAGAATATTCAATGCGTGAAATATTCACTTGCTCTCTACATTACATCTTTGTCGGCGAATCATTCGATAATAGTATTTTCATAGATTAC
>NW_011967221.1:2179208-2187814 GCF_000949405.1 Vollenhovia emeryi
TACTTGGCAAAGCTTATTATTTCCATTCGCTATTGATGAATCAATCGAAATGTCACCGGCAAGCTCGTCAATTTGCGCACAACTGTACGCTAGGTACGCGCGACCGACCCGATGCAATTTCATTCCTTCATTTTCACGGACGGTAATAAAATAATAATGGAGACTGATAACGCGGACAAAGTAATGCTGATTCGCGCAACGCTTTGTAACAAACGGCGGAAATTAATACTTTATCGGTAAAGAAGATGTCACGGTTTCTTCCTCATGGATGTTGACGTTTGTTTCAAAGCGACATTACCGTAAGCCTCGATGCATTAACTCGTTAAATGAATTGCAATAATGAGCATTCGAATTACGCGGCTAAATATTAAAATGCTGCGAGAGTAAACTTTGTGCCCACGGGGCAACGTGTATTTTTGTTTTAATTTACTCGTTTTAAGTTACCGCGCTATTTTTATCGTTAAAATTATTAACAGCGCGAGAAGATCGTGATAATTGATAAGCCGCTATTTCTTTTCACTAAGACGGTGGAAGCCGCGGCAAGTCCGTAAACATGTAATTATTTATTTAGTCGCGGCGTCTTATCTACCCCGGTGCAGTGGTGTACGGTATTCCTCAGAGTTGCGATAACAATGGCGACCGCGGTCCCCTCCATAGGTCCACAATTTTGTGGGGTAAATTTACGAAAATCGATTCTATCGATCACAGCGTAATTACGGGGGGTAAACAAGGCACCGTATTCCGATGCAATGGTATAATAATCGATCGTTGCACCCGAAAGCAAGGGGGGGGGAGGGGAGTAGCGGAAACAGATAACCTTGTGGGTGGCACTAGCAGCACCAATGGCGATAGCTACAAAGATTGATTGCCAGTAATTAAATGTCCGCGGTCTTCCCGTCTTGTAATATTTTACTATGCTCGGAAGCATGCGTGGCGTGCGTGCATTTCCGTCAAATACGAATGTACGCGACGATCGTGCACACATGAATGGAAAAACTACATGTCGTTTTAGATTATCTTCAAAGTGTTGATTACGAAATTGAGTGACGACGTAAAAAAGAATTGTTCGATTAATTTTCTAACGACAAACCTTATAATTGTCATGAAAGAATTAGTAAGGGCTCTCTCTCCCACACTGCACTCTCAAGGAATAATACGCTTCTGCAATGTCGTTAACAAGGCCGCGAAACGCACAGCAAACTAGCTATAGAATCTCAACGGAGGTAATTATACAGCTCTATGACGCTGATTATTAGCCGAGGTAATTTGAACAATTGACGGGAACGACATTATCGAGTTAACGAGACATCATACCTTGACACGTATATATCAAGGTACGGCGAATGATGTGTATGTATCTTGACATGTGTGGCAAATCTTGCCGAGTCAACATATCTGAATTCAGTTGATCGAGTCAACTGTGTCACAAGCCTGCGTGTACACAATCGCAATATCCGTGACTCGCGCCGCGTGTTGAATCAATCATATCGAGATGCAGAAGTCTGCGACACGAGAAACTCTCGGCATATGTTCGCGCACTGGCGTAACAAGTTCTTCCTTGTATGTATGCATGTAGCTGAGAATTCCCCGACAAACGTATTAGTTCCGATAAGCCAAGTGCAAGCCCGAATAATTCGGCATACGGCAGGTTGCGCGCACGCAAAGACTACGCCCTTTCGGATGTACGCAACGTATAACTACGGTGGGGTACGTTTGGTCGGATCGACCCCTTATAATTAAGGGGCCTCCTAACTAGGCGCCACATTTTGATCGTATAATAATCGGGCGTCAGTGGGCCGCGACGCATGGGGACCGAGCGCAGTCGGACCGAGAGAGATAATCCTGCGGATCAGAGGAGCCAAGGCGCGAGGACGACGACGACGACGACTGCGCCTCGTAAATTCCATGCCGGTGCGTGACTCACGGCGGGGGATAGATTAACCACCCTCTCTGCCCCGGCTGCGCACCCTTTGCGGGCCGCATTGCGGAAGGAGCGTCTCCCAAACGACTCCCAATCCTAGAAACCGGCTCGGATGCGACGGAATGAGACGAAAAGAACGACGCTCGGAATCGCGTGTCAGTTAATTCGCTGTTAGTGACGAGACTAACTCTCTTCGCGCGATATATATTAATGTCTTGTGTCACATTTCTAATATTTCGAGAGAAGTGAAATACAGATAAAACATAGATTCTTGATTGCTGCAAATCAACAATCTTTTTTTTGTGTAATTTTGATACAAAATTAAATACGAACGTGAATTGTTCTATCAAAAAGTTACTCTGATTCCTCTCCATAGATTTCTCCTCCTTGGATTCCCTCGACACGACACTTTCCGCGTTATCTTTTGAAATATCTGAGCGTTCGATTCGAAGGGAGAATAGAGACGATGTAATATATAAAAATCAGACTCACCATCTCTGAGGCTGTCCAGGTTGTCAGCCCCGCAAGACTTCCTCGACACAACATTCGCGAAAACGCGGGCAACTACGATCGCGCGATACTCTGTGCGACACTCTCGAAATTAACGCGCGGTGCACGGAACCGGCTGCAATTCGTTTGTT
This sequence comes from Vollenhovia emeryi, assembly GCF_000949405.1. Lineage (NCBI taxonomy): Eukaryota > Metazoa > Arthropoda > Insecta > Hymenoptera > Formicidae > Vollenhovia > Vollenhovia emeryi. The sequence goes on from NW_011967221.1 coordinate 2,181,771, forward strand.
CAATTAAATCGGCGACGATGGGACATTAGCTTCCCTGTCATTAGGGTACTAAGCCCTACAAGGCACGAAGCCTCCCCGCTACTTCGTACCCGTGGAGGGGCTACAGTCGGCGAAAAGTCACGTAAATATCGATGCCACAGATATCACACAATATCACAATATCACAAAAATGTCACAAAAAAGCATTGAGCAGCCATCAATCCTCCTTATGACACACATACACGTATATGTATACATGCATACGCAGTTTGCTAGTTTGAATTTATTATAAACTTCAAACCTGTTTGCACATAATTGCTATTTCGTTAATTAATATTACACTGAAATACGTGTCAATAATAATTAAACCGGTCTATAATTCATTGATAGCAATAAACGTGATCCTATAAGCTTCGTATAATAAATTCGCGAACGATTACACACGTCTCATTGTCGAGTGTTAAACATTCGCGCTAATCTGTTCTAACTCATCTATATCGAGTTAATGGATCAGCGAGACATATCTTACTCATCTCATGCTCGCGGTCTATTCGTAACGTTAATTAACGTACAGGCCGGTAATCATTGCTCGTAAGAAACGATCACGTTTCGTGGATTGACAATACGAAGATATCGCGGAGCGGTTCACAGACTTTCCGATTCGAGTAGCACCTCGCAAATGACAATACGGCGAGACTCGGAACGGCCTCGTTTGCACGCCAACACTATTCACCGTAACAATAAACATCGAGGTCTGCAACCAGTCGTTGTTATTGCCTCAAACGTTACCATTATTACCGTCTGCTACATATTTAAAACTTTATGAAATAAATGTAGATACTCTTGCTTCCTGCATCTCGAAATAACTTCGAAAAGTAGGCTACCGCGTTAAGTCTAAAGTTGAAAGGAAATTTACATTACTTTTCGACCGAGAAATTATTTACGCAAATTTATTTAGTATTATTATCTTTTTGTCAAAATTTCCCCGAAAGAAATGAAAATTTGTACGATTATGATGAATAAAATTTACTCATAAATATAATAAATTAAAAAGCCGCTTATAGGCCGAAGAAGTTTCGATATTTTTATATTAATATATCCGAATTTATTTATATGTAATCTTCAGAATATAATGAATTAGTGTACTCTAATTATAATATACGATAACTATATGCAACTGTTATGATTGTAAAAATTGAAGAACTTGTTCATTTTAAGCAGATTAACAACCGAAGATTATCGCAAGTATTATATCGCGATTTAAACGTCTAAGCCTTAACGAGCTTACAACTATAATTTTCATGGGAGAAAAATGCGGTAGAGGTCTTGGAAAAAAGGCAGCAACTACTCGGGATTTATAAAAGACATGCATTCTCATTTACGTAATTCGAGATTTACTGCCTCATTCTGGGTATGTCACTTTAGACAAGAAACATCGTCGTAGTCAGCAGCGGAATTCGCATTTTACACGGCAGAAGCAGTATTTTGCGGCACGATTTATCGGGATAAAAGTTGGGATTGGTTCCATTTGCCGCGCGTATCGACCACGCGCGAAATATCGCTTGGTGAAATCGCGCCGCGTGCCAATGTACGCGGAATCCAGATTAATTCTGCGCCGGGGTCAGAAATCGAAGAAAGAGGGTTTATACTCGATGCTTACGTGGGCCCGGTTCGGCAGTTATTTAAGGCATGTAACCACGAGGACAGAAACCGACAATGCAGCGCCATAAACTACGATTTTCCTATTACACAACTGCACAGACCGTTTCACTTTCGACGGCCGGCGGCTATTATTTCGGTCTTTCGATTGTTTCTCTCTATACACGGAGGAATCTAAAACCGATGGACGTTTCTGCCTGCGAGTGCACGTGCACATAGCGCCCGGAGAATAGCGCGCGATGGTTTCAGATTCTCGCGAGCTGTCAAAAGAGGATTCGGATCTGCGATATTTAAAACGCAGTCGGCCGTCCGTTGTTTGTTTGTGATCGATTCCTGTGCGCCGATGGGCAGACAATTCGCGTTGGACGAATCGCCGGAATGCATCACGCTGCCTGTCAGAGATTTACTTCGTCCGACTCTTCAAACGAGTAACAAATTCGCACGTGGCTCGTTTGACGATCGCCAAAGATTCGGCTTTCGAACGCGACGCGTCGCGCAATTTTTGCGCGAGTCGCCTTGCAAAAGCATCACAGAGACGCGCATTTCGCGAGGGAAACATTTGACTACTGCAAAATGAGATGTGCGACTTGCGCCGGAGCTTGTCGAGGCGTAAACTCGAAATTGCTTCCGTCTGTCTCGCGTACCGGCTAAAAGCGAGTTTCGCTTTTCGAGATGGGCCGTGGAATGTGCTCGGGCGAACGTGGAATTTAGCTTAATGCCATCTCGAGGTCAGAAATCGAGAGGAAACCCTTCCAGCGCACTATTGTAGATGCCATTGAATCAGTTATTTAACGTACACCAATTTAGCTCTTTGCGCCGAGCATGCAATTCGCATTTCAGCAAGCAAGAATTAATCGTTTCATCATCTCCATTATTATAGAATTTAATTGTTTATTAATATCGATGTTAAAGTATAGTATTTATTTCAACCGATTCATTTCATCGCGGAAACGATAAATCACGTCCGAGGCACATGTGTAGAAATCTAGATGTACCCTACAAAAGAAAGAACATACACCTTCCCGAAAGAATCGCCCATTCAATGTAAACGTTTAAATTTCGTTCGCAACGCTCCGCATCCTCTAGCACAAAATGCACAAGTATACTTTCGACAAAATGTCCTTCGCAGCGTTGCCTCCCCCGGCTCTGGCCTTCTCCTTTTCTATTTGCCGTAGGGGCAAAAAAAAAGGAAGAAGGTACAGGGAGTAAAAGTAAGGAGATAACGCGGCACAATAGCCGACGAGAGTGGCTTCTTAGCATCCGCGATTGCATTAGTCAAATTCTTATTCGGCAGCTACCTCTCGCGGGTACTCCCGTGTCCGTCGCGAGAAAAGCGCGAGACAAGGATAAGGAGACGGGGGTGCATAACGCGAGAAACGCGCGCGAGACAAAGCGAGCGAGAAATAATGTTAAGAAGGGAAAGAACGAATTTCTTCCTCGGTGCCCCAGAGCGATCACCGAAGAAAGTGAAAAGGGGGACGGCTAGGAGGAGCGAAGGGTGTCGCCCATGATGGGACGAGAAGTCCGTCTCGTCGCCGCCGTGCCTCGCGTTGTAATGCGAAACTAAAACAGAATTATCTGGTGCCCCTGTCCTACGGTACACGGCATGGGGCCGAGTCGCCCTGGAGGTGAGGGTGGCTGTCGCCGCTCGGGCGCCATAGCTCCCAGCCAGGGGTGCATTTTAACACGAGTAAAAAAAACGGCTGCTTAAGGCCATATTCAGCTGCGAGAAGGAAGCGGGGGTGGGTACATGTTTGTGTGTGCTGTGCGCAGATATGCGCGAGAACCGGGAACGGGATGTTTTGTTTGCCGACGCTTTCAAGGGGGGTTAAGAATTTATTGATTTATGACCCGAGCACACAGATGCGTATCGATTTATGTAATTCGAAGATATCTCGCTCTCGCTTTCTCGCGAGAAGGGAGAGAAGTCCATTACGTTAATGCGGCACGTTAACTAACTTGGGATGCGCACGCGTGTCATACAATGCATCTTTGTGTTTGTGCCAACCGTTAAAGAAAAAGATTTTTCCAACGATAAGTGAAAACTTCAAAGGTAGCCTAATGCAGAGATTCTCCATTAAAAGTAAAGATTAAATCTTCAAAATTGACGATGAGATAATAAATCGTTGTATTATAAATTTTAACAATAATAATATGAGATCTTTCAAGATGTGTAATATGAAAAAAAATTAATTTACACGAGAGATTTGAGTTTAAAGTATATAGAATTTACATTTAGATAGTCGCTGATGAGATACGATCTGAAGAATACATCGCGAAAGAATCTCTCATAAGAAGTATCAGAATCGCTCAATCAATTCCATTTTCTTCCACCGTCTTATATAATAACGTTGAAAGAAATTCATGAATGCACCGAACATTTACGTTATGAAATAACAGCAAAACCGAAGCGAATTGCTTTCGTAATCTGCCAGCGGGCGGCAACCTATCGGAAGGCAACGAATGAAAGAGAGAGACGAACCGCGTTATTACCTCGCACGCATGTTTCTTGGTCGACTGCGACATTGGATAAGCTTCGAAGCATATTTCAGACTTATACATATACGTGAGCATTGCCAAACCCGGCTGTAAATTCTCGCCTTACCCACCCGGAATACGACGGCAGACTTAAATTTCGAAAGACGGTACAAGACTTGGGCATAAAGCGACGCGATTTAAAAGTTCGCGGAGGAAGGCGATTCGTCAAACTTCTTTAGTGCTAGAGGAAACTCAGCTAATTCGCGTGTCCGTTTAAAATTAATGTCTGTTTTGCTGAAACTCGTATTAATTGACGCGGATGACAAATAATTAAAAGTCTTGTAAATGTTGTTGGAATGTAAATTAAGCTAAATTTGCAGTTACAACAAGAGCGGAAATATTATCTTTATAATATGAATAACATATTCATTATCAAGTGACATATATATTCAAGTTTAAGGTACACGTATCTATAAATTTGTTTATCAATTTTTAGAATGTTTAAACGTCCACTAATACGTGGGATTTAAAATTTTTATGAATAATTAAATAAAAATTGATTAAAATTCGTACAGCTTCGTGATTTATGTATAAATTATGTACATATATTACCGTTTAAATCTATATAGCACACTTCGTGTATGAAAAATCTGTAGCACGTTTAAAAAAATTACAAGCTCAGAGAATAATATACTTTCGGATCAAGTAACTGCCGCGCGCCATTGTTCCCAAGTGATTTATTTCAACGTTCGTCGAAGACAGATTTTGCGAATCTCCGCGCGTTAGAGTCCGGCTCGTATTACGCGCGCCATATACGTGTTCTCGTTATTTTTTTCCAACCAAACGCTCCTCGTTATTAACGCAAGCGCGATCCAGCCGTAGGGATATCAATGATAGCTGGGTTTTTCAGAGATCGTTCTGTTCAGCGAACAAGAGTATCCGATTTCAATGGTATCGATGATGTTACCATGTCGATACCTCGGCAACCTCGATCGTAGATGTATCGCGATGTCGCGCGATATAACGCGCGTATGAAATGGATCGATCACAAAAGGGAATCTAAGCTCCATTATTCTTTTTGCGAGACACGCTCAAAGCTTTCGTATAATCTTCATATTACCGCGACTTTTATCGGGGATTGAAATTATTACATTTCCACGAGAGTCAGATGAAAATTACGTCTTTTCTTTGTACGTACCGTAATCCATAATAATTATTTCATATTATTCGCATATTGTAATACATATAAATGAATTTTGCCTTTTCGCATCGTTTATATTTTATTAGCGACGGAAAATTTTGATTTAATTTTAATTTTACATAATTAAATAATGCTGATATTGAATACACAATATCGATTATAAATCGTTAATGCGCGGGATATTGGCCATAAACCGTAAATGTTCCGAAATACAATTTTAATTGTATACAATCTCTGTTATAATCCTAAATTCGGTTTGAATAACCTCAGCCGTCGTAGGGACACCGCGACGATTATAACGCAGAATTCCGTACACGCTTCAATGCTACCAGGTTGAAAGGGTTAATGGTATGTAACATGTATTTAATCGAGATTCCGCAAATGCAGTTTCCACCCTGGCGGCACGCCACGCGCAATTCCTACGGAACGGCAGTAATTGCTTATTATGCCGCGACTTTATGGGATTGAATTCTCTCTCATGGAGCCTGATCCCGGTCTTCCTTTTGCTCCGTCACCCACCGTCCGCCCCCGCCCCCTCTCCCCCTTCGCGCCAATCTCGGCAAATGACGACGACTGTACGCCTCATTAGAATCGCAGAATACGCACGAGAACAGCGGCAGCGCCTATGGATTTTCCATTCGAGCGTTCATTCGTACGCCCGCGCACGTCTCTCGTAACGTGTGTGCGTGTCGCCGGCATTCGTGGGCCCCGATAATGCACTTATCCC
>NW_011967221.1:2188150-2196445 GCF_000949405.1 Vollenhovia emeryi
AATTTATGCATATTTATTTCTTTCACGTCTAATTCCTTTCCCGATTTTACGCCATGTGTATCGCGCTGATCCAGCATACATCGATACCGTACAAATTACATGCATTTTCAGAATTTTCGAGTACTCGCGAAAATATCGTGGCGATATGTAATACAATGAATATTCATAAAATATTCATAGGTCGATGGCTCTCCACGCGAATTATCATTTTATTGATATGAAACAGAATTAAATCTGGCAAAACAGAGAGAAGGGGTCGATATAGCTCCGCACAACTCCTTGAATATAATATTATCTAGTATTTTTTTCCCCCCAGTGATGGGCAGAATGGTTACAATATTTTTTTTTAACGAGTTTAGAAACTCAAGAAATATCGATGCTTTCGGAATGGCCATCGAGTATTCCTCGGGGAAGATTTTGAAACGTAACCCTGAATCTAAATGCATGTTCCTAAATTTTCTTAAAAAAAGTAATGTAACTATATTTGTAAGGCTCCATTCTCTTTATATACTATATATTTGTTGTCACAACACCCAATAATACGTGATACCATAGGTTTTTTATATATGATTGTCATTGATAAGGATCGCATAAGTTGATCGAAACGATTGACTTGTCCATATCTATCAAGCAATATAGAATTTATTATGTCCATACCTAATATCTAGCGTCTGCACCGAGAGATCCATTTTAAATGAAATAAAATTTAGTTGACTCAACTGAATTTTTTGTTTAGATATGTTTAGATGCTCTGCCAAAACTTGTTTGACGCTCAAGACAAGCGAGAATCGTTTAAGATTAAAATTATAGAAATTTCAATTAAAATTGAACGATAATAAAAAATAAAATTACACACACACGTGCACATGTATGTTCTCAGATATTTCTGACGTGTAAGATAATTTCAAAACTTAAATCATAAGAAATACTCGTCTAGATTATTTTGCATCAATATTTATACATGTATATTTTATCACTACGTCAATTTTCGTTTGTCAAGTATCACAAGAATTTTAGTCTGAAATTATTCTCTCTACAGAATATAATGGTTCGCTTTAAGACAGTAGCTTCAGTCTATCGCTTTATGCTGGATCTCTTTATACCGGAATGGTTTACCTCGTAGCCATTTAAGCGGAAATTCCGGTGGTACTTACATCTACGTTTAGATACTGGAATGCTTTTGACGTATGCAATAAAACACAGCTGTAATAAATTCATGCGGGATCAGACACAACGCTAATTACAGTAATTTGCTATCTCGAGCCAATGTGCTATCGGGCAAATTTGTAGTTTCTATTAATACGAGTGTTATGCACGTATCGCACAGCGATCTAGCTTATATGCAAAATGCAGTGCCGAAAAGCATGACTTTGATGCGGCGACGATAGCAATATTGTTACTTTTTGTCGGCGGATAAGAAACACAAATAATAATTAGGCGCATAAATCCATCGCGAAGCCGATCTTTTTCCTCGATACGCCCGCGCAGAATCAGGTTCTCCACCCGAAACGCTTTTTCACCTACGTGGATAATAAACGTGCGGCTACGCGCGCACCAAGTTTATGTTGCGACAGAAGCCAATCGACCTGTTATTACGCGATCACATTCGTTATTTAAGCTCTCGCGCTGGCCGGTTGCGCGCCCCGACGGCGACTGGCTTTAATTCATAACGCCGATAAGAACGCCCCGGGAGATTAACGAGTGCGATTTTCGCGACGTTTGCTGAACATCTTCGCGTTATAACGACCGTGGAAGATCGACGAGTGCTGCTGGGCCCCGGACGGATAAACGCCGTATTTGCATAATCCCGCTATTTTTGCGATTCCACCGAAAAATGAACAAACGAACGGCCGAGTACCGGCGGCTCGTTTCGCTCGATCCTGTCGATTCGTTTAATAAAGCTGGCTCATTTACATAACGTCGCCGTCTGTCTTCGCGTTGTTGCGCCGCGACGGAATTACTTTCGCCGATGGCAGACTTTCGTACCATTTTCGCGGATGCATAATTTAACGGGTGATTTTTCCAAGTGCGAACTTGGCGCGAATATACGATCGAGGTAATGCCTGTCGTTTAAACGCGGACAAATGCAGTGGAGTATCTTTGTACGAGCCCGCAGAGATTTGTGTCACGCGAAATGTCATTGCATAAGTAATTGACAGGCCGTAATGAATTTCTTCGAAATGCTTATTTATCGAGCCACACGGCTGGAAAAATGTGATTTACTGATTTCAGCATAGCGCAATCAGAGGCGGTGCTAACTAACCTCGGACCCCGTTCAATTTCTCATCTGACGATTAACATCGAAATCCCGAGTTCGTTAGCATTTTTTGGCGTTCGCCGTCCAATCATTTACCATAGACCCAAATATTAATCATCCGGCGCCATATATCTCATTATTACGATACGCTAAATTACGCAGCGAAAATATAAAAATGGCCTTAAAGACCGATAGGTCCGGGTACGGAGCGCGCTACGGTGTAATTTGTCATTGTTATGCAAATCGTCGATTTCGTTCGAGTGATACTTGTACGGAAGGTGAATTGGATGCAAACCGATAGTCACGATGAAACAAATGTCGGGAATAATCGCGATCCACTTTGACAAATCAATCGCGACGCACGTCCGGCTGGGACTCCGACACTCGTCGCTTTGATGTCTACGCCGGGATCACGGGATTAATTACCGGGCAATTATAATTACGTCGCGTTTTCCTTCTACTAGTTTTCTAGTTAAATCGCCAATTTCGCGTGATCACGGTAGGACGCGGACGCGCGACGGGGTAATTGCGAGCGCATGAAGAAAACGTCGGTACAAAGCGGTGGATGACAGTACGCGGAAACATAATTTGACATAACGTCCGCGCGCGTAAAACGCCTGGCGTGTCGCCGTGCGCTCGCCGGTCGGTTTAAAACGCGCATCCGGGACCGTGGACGAATTATTACCTTCTGAATTTTTCGGTCGACCTTGAAAAAAAAAGATACAGAGCGGTGGATGACAGTACGCGTAAACAAAATTTGACGTATCGTCCGCGCGCGTGAAACGCCTGGCGTGTCGCCGCGCGCTCGCCGGTCGATTCAAGACGCGCATCCGGGGCGGTGGCGAATTATTACCTTCTGAATTTTTCGGTCGACCTTGAAAAAAAAAGACGGGTATGAATGCAGCGTTTTTCGGTGCGCGCGATGCTTCCTACCCGTGGACACGATATCGCGTCCGTGCGCTTTTGCATACAAATTTTGCGCGTGACGATGTGATAATGTAATTTTTTATGGTCGTCCATGCCTTTTGAACATGTGTTACCGCGCGAGATAATTTTGCATATAAATTGGCTCACAGTCGGCGCATGTCGAGAAACGGAAAACCGGTATTCAAAGTTCGTCCCAGAACGACGCGAATACCGTGAATACGATTACAGGCGATGGCCTGTGTGTGTGTGAGTGTTTGAGCGCGGTGGAAAAACTTTCATATTTCCAGGCACGCGAATGTCGTCGTGCTGTCGTACGTACAAATTTCAGACCCAACAATCTCGCCCGTAAGGCGCACTTCGACCGAGATAATCGCGGCTTGTGCGCGAATGCATTTTTATACAAACGTCCACACGTGCCGCATAAAGATACGGATGTATTGCTAATATCGCGCGGCATGCCTGTTGTTATCAACGATTTTACGAATGCGAAAGCGGCGCTAAATCGAAACGGATCGTCCACGCCTTCCAGCCGACTATTCCTCGCATCCGATACTTTTCCACGTGCTAAAATAAACGGTCTGATGATCAACGCCAATTTTTACGCGGCCCCTACGATCCGATATTTTTCCTTTAATAAACCAAGTCGAGCGGAATCAATGAGAAGCTTTCTCAATTTATATAAAGCGCGCTTCATTTAAATTGTATATTAAGTTTATCGGAGAATCCCTTCGGATAAAAAAAGAAGTTAAATTTGGAAAGTGCGAATAAAAAGCTCGCTACTGAATCGAGCAGAAATTTATGAAGGAAGCAATAATCCAGAAAGCTAGTTGCTGCCGTCTCGATAGCCTCCTACGCATAACGCCCATTTCTCCGATATTCTGCGCAATTACTCCGGCACCCAAGGTGTCCGGAAAGTGCCTTCGATTGCCCACGCGATCCTTTATCGATAGAGTATATGGTTTATCATTGGCACAGACCTACAAATCATTTTCGCAGCGGGCGAGCGCTCGCACGCAACGCCGGTTAACAATGCTGGATACGCGCCGGAATAATTGCATTTTAACAAGGAACGCTCTTAGGCCTTATTGCACGTTGCGGGCGATACACAATCGCTCTCGCAACTGTGAATGAACGGCAGTATGAAAGTCAAATTATGGCTTTCAATTTCATCGTATAATGCAGATCGTATCGTCAAAATTATTCTATTTCTTCCGTCTCGTGCGCCTCTACGAATCCATGAATTTTGCGCGAATAACAATTCACATTCGTAGAGAATACGAGTTCTTTAACAGAAAAAAAAATAGGGTGCTACTCGTTATTCAAATCTGCCGTTTACTTAAACGTAATGAATATCCGATGTTCTCGAATTTACATATTTCATGGGGCACCCCGGTCTCATCGGGGCCGAGAATCCTAGACGCTCTCCTAGTTAGCGGCTAATCGTTTAATAATTAATCGCGGGAAACGCGATCGATCGTCATTAGGACGCACGCTGCGTCGCGTCGGCTATCAACGACGGCTGGATCTTGGACGATTCCTTCTCCGAGAGAGCGCGACGACGAGTCCTCCCCCGGGGAGAGATCGTGTAATTATCCCGTCACCCTCTGTCACCCGGAAGATGTCCCGCGTCGAATCGCGTGCGGGGCCACTGCAGTTCCACGAAAACTGAGTGAACGCGATCGTAGGGGCTCGAACCAAGGGGGATCCGGTCCGGAGACGAGTCCCGAGATAAGATCGGAGGCCACTTCCCGAAGGCATGGCACGGCATAAAGGCCGAGGATGCACGAGGATGCGGGGCCGATGGTGCGATCATGTCGGCGCGAGAAGGGCTCGACAGGCGTAAGCGAGGTCGTGACAGAACCGCGAGCCAAGAAAGAGGAAGTTCGAAGGCTCCTGGCCCTCCGCGAATGCACCACGGCTACGCGCACTCATCGTACGTGTAGATAAAGCTCCTTCTCGCTGCGAGGCGGAATTGGGTAGTCGTGCGCGCGTCCATGCACCCGTGCGCCCGCGTCCGTCCGCCTGCAGGTCTCCCATGTATATGCATAAAAGATGCTAATCTCAAACGGTAGCTCGCATTGCCGCGAGTGGAGCAGGCTCTCCGACGTCGGCCAACTGTTCACTTCACTGGCCCCGCCGGCCACGTTGGGAGATCGAGAGACGAGATTGCGACCTCCATTCATGGGATAACGCGCCATACGTGTAGATCGTCCGCACGACGGCGGTGCCCTGCACTCGTTAGCGGCGCTAAATAGTCGCGCCGATATATCGATGCGAGTAACGTGCTCTCCCTCTCTTTCTTTCCACGCTTATCCGTCTCTGTCCCTCGAGACGGTCCGGTAATCATCCGCGCGGGACTTGGTGAACGCAGGAAGGTGTCCTCAATCGTGACTCGATCTCGCGCCTCGTCCAGCGCACAATCGGCGTTGCACCATCACCGGAATGGAATTTCGTCAAGCGATGACAATCGAGCGATCTTCATAAACGGCCTAATCTGAGCGCGATTCGAGCTACACGAACCACGTAGCGTTCCGAGAACAGCGCCTGCTGTTGCGAATTCGTCACGATATTTATATGCTCGCTCCAGGCCCGGGTAAGTATGCTTTAGATCCGCGTATGTATACGCTATGCAAATATAAATTACATTAATCTCGCGGGCATGACTTAATACTCTGATATACAGGGTCGGGAAGTAACTCGTTACTTGTAACGAAGTTACAGTTACAGTTACTTCTTTTTGGCAACTCTAACTTAACTTCGTTACTTTTTCTCCATCTGTAACTGTAACTTAACTCAGTTACATTTTTTCGATAACTAGTAACTAATTTAATAGTTACATTAATAGTTACTTTATATATTTTTTAAACCTTCACTTAATCGCATAGGTCTTGCCTTTGCGTATATGCGCCTCCCTAAAAGCACAATTCATTGGCTAATATTGGTTAAACATTGGTTATGTTGGCAGTGAATTAGCCAATATTTCCCCAATATTGGTCATAAAATAAATGCAAATATACTACTGATATTGTACCTAGATGATTATTTAATATTGGATTGATTGTATTAGCAAGATTGTCCAATAAAATTGTAATATTGAATATAGAATAAATGCTAATGTAACGCCGATGTTACGTATTAATAATTGCACGGTACTGTGTTTATATTGAAAGTACATTGCAAAAATATGAGGCCCTCCACCACCCCCGCCAAGTTCGATTGGCGGTCCTCTTTTCTTTATCATAATCTTCTTTTGACATCTTTGTCATTATTATATTTTTATCACAATTAATTTTATAATTTACTACAATGTAAAACATGTAGCTATGTTTACTCTCTAAAAGTCAATCAGTGGATTATTACAGAAAACAGTGAATATCCACTGATTTACAGTTACAAGTATAACACTGAATAATTCAATAGTTATAACCGTTTTCAGTGATAATTCACTGATTGACTTTTAGAGAGTAATATGTAACATTCTTTATAAATGTGTAAACAAAAAATCGTATTGTAAATGCGCAAACGAAAATCTATCGCATAAAAGATTATTTAAGACCAACTTAAAATTTCATACAATAGAAAAGTTAATCTAAAGAGGCCCTCCGCCGCCCCCGCTGATTCCAATCAGCGGTCCTCTTTTCTTTACAATACGATTTTTAACATTTTTATAATTTATCTTTCTTCATACAATTTACAAAACATTCAATGTTATAAAAAAGATCATTATACAATACAAATGAAAAAATATCATGTAAAATATAATTAGATACAAATTATATATGATATTTTTTAAATGAAATTGCCCATGACAATTCGGTCTGCGTACAATAACACGAAATCTTTACACGTGCTTATTGCGTAATATTTTTTACCAATTATCAAATATTTTCAAAATTATTTTACTTTATTTAATTTGTATAAATAATCGCAAATAGAAAGAGCGTTAATAAATTTATTATTTTTTGGAAATAAAGAATCTCCCGAATCTATCTAAATTTTTTAGTAAATCCAAAGTGCCAAAATTTGAAACTAAATGCTTACCCCGTGTTATAATTTTTGTCTTATTGTGTGCATCCGATTACAGAATTAATATTGCAATGTTACAATATAATATTTTTAATGCGTTTAGCTATTATTAAATAATATACAAGAAATACATAGTAATTACAATAAACGAGAGAACAACATTCCTAATAACTCGTTTATTATAATTTTACACTTTTAAAATTTTTATGAAAAATATATAGGAAATATATTTACAATTATTATTATTGCATTACCTACCCGTATTCCGATTTATAGACCTACCTACCCGTATTTCAACATAATGAACCTACAAATCTTTAATTAACCGCGACGCGATTTTTTAGGGGTTTGACTTGGAATTTAACGCAACCGCGGGATTTAATAGGGGTGTCACTCTCGCACATATGCGAGAATGTATGTATATAGAAGCATAACCCACCCGAATTGTAATACATCAAAAGAAATTAAAGTATATTTCGTACAGCACCTTACTTAGGTACTCTATCAAAGTGGCCAATATTGACCACTTACCTCGTCGTAATAGTCCTTCGGTGGGCCAGATTGGACATACCTTTCGTTGCTCCCGGCCATACAATCTGGTCATTTTGACCAGAGATCAGGAAGGAAGAAAACTCCTTCCATAGTCGGTTATCGTCACCAACAAATGTTTCGTACGGTTCGAATATACGAGTGTCGATCGTATCGAAAAAATGCACGACCACGAGACGTGAATTAAAGAAGAATGTTAATTCAAAAACTTTACTGTATATACGAATCAAATTTATTGTTACTGCCGTTATTTATTCAAAAATATTTACCATTTCTTCGTAATTTAATCTTTGATTTCGAAATTCAAGTAGGTATAGAAAAAATTTACTTCGCGTTAGTGATTTTAATCAAATTCCTCGATAAGATAAAATTGATAATATAGATAAAATTAAATAATTCATAATTTATTGAAGTTTTCCTGAAAAACCGATCGCGAAAACCGACCGCGAAAACCGACCGCGTAAACCGACCGCGAAGATGCGTGTAATTGTGCATGTTGTTCATGCGATACGCATCTTGACAATACATATATATAT